>NW_024582707.1:602303-651623 GCF_018398535.1 Haplochromis burtoni | reverse complement strand
GAGAGAGATTCTTTAAGTGTTATTTTTTCCTTGGTATTCTAATTTCACCGAAGTTTACTAAACTCAACAAACTTAATATTACTTACCGGGACATTTATTCTGTCCTCATTTTCTTTCACCGAAAAATTGTTTCCTGCAGTGCCGTCTTTCGTGCTTGGCTCTCCTACCTTTGCTAACGTGATGCACATAGCGCAGAAGCCGATGCTGCATTCACTTACACTCGGATATCTGAGCTTCACCGTGAAAACATAATCGGACATTTGATATTTGATTGAATTTTATTGTTTTGCCTTTGGGGTGGCACCTGGGGTGGCCAGTCTGGTTGGGGGGGTGGCCTGTGCCCCCCCAGGCCACCCCGCTGGACACGCCACTGCCGACAACAGGCAATCTCTTCAATCGGAGGACCCGTCACGTCAATTCCCGACGCGAGGGGGGTACCCTACGCGTCCATCACTGAAGCAGAGGGAGCCTGACCATGCCTCACACGTTTGACGAGTTGGGAGTGAGAACGTGTTGTATAAACATGTCAGAGTCTTTACTGAACATGATTATGTCATTTGATACCAGAAAATAGCTGTAATAAATCCATAATATTTTTTTAAAAACATGCTCAACCAAACGGTTGATTTGTCAATTGATGGTAAGAGTAGCAAAACTTAGCTAATGTTTAGAACTGTTGTTTTAACATATGAAATTGACTATTTACTATTGAATATAAATAATTTAATGATCTATACATGTAAATATGACATGTTTAAATTTTTCCATGACAAATACTGTATGTTACAAAATGTTCTAATGTTTAAAGATTTACTCACTTTCTGTGATTATTTTTTAGAGTACAGTTTTAAATGACACATGGAAATCAAACCAACTATATTTCTACAATTTTATTTTTTTTAATGTTTATTAGATGGATTGCAAATCCTTTTATGGAGCAAGACAACGCACCTGCCTGGCCCTTGTACCTGAAAATTCTCAGGACTCCGATGGTGAACTGAGTGATGATGACCCAATAGAGGATCCAGATTTTCAACCCAATTTTGCAGATGATAGTGATGAAAGCTGCTTTGATGTTTCCCTGGATGAAGATGCTCCTTCAATAAGTAGATCTAATAAACTTTCGCGTAAAATGAGCAAAAAAGGGAAACCTATCCTAAAAACAGTTCCCTTGGATGAAGCAGAGGATACATTAGACCCATCTTCCTCTTTAGTCCCAAAAAAAGACACAAGAAGAATCTGGAAGCATGAGGACATTGAAGAATTTCAAGTTCCAGATGCAAGTTTTGAAACCCCTGACGCCCTACAGTCCCCATTCCAGTACTTCAAAATGCTCTTCACTGATGAAATGATTGATCATATTGCCTATCATACCAATCTGTATTCTGCTCAAGAGTTGGGGGACACAATCAAGACTAGCCCTAAGGAAATTGAAGATTTTCTGGCAATCCTGGATTGCTGGAGCAAAGAGTCCAAGGCGAAAGTTATGATGCCATGCCCATCACTCATCCCTGCATACAATGAGCATATGGGAGGGATAGATCGCTCTGACATGCTGGTACACCTGTACAAGACCCCAGCCAAGTCTACAAGATGGTACCTGCCACTCTTTGGTTACATGCTTGATCTGTCCATTGCAAATTCCTGGCTGGTCTACAAGAAGGAATGTGGACAACTAAACCAGAAACCAATCACACTCAAAAGATTCCACCTAGCAGTTGCGCATAGCTTGAAACAAGTCAACAAGCCAGCATCCAAAGTTGGCCAACCATCATCCAGCTCTCCACCACCACCAAAGAAAGGATACACCCCAAGACCCTCACAACCACAGCGAGATGTGCGATATGACTGCTTTGGGCATTGGCCACTTCACTGTGACAAGCGAGGCCGATGCAATTACTGTCCAAAGGGCGTCTCAAGATGGAAATGCCAATAATGCAATGTTTTCTTGTGCTTGAATGCCAGTCAGGAATGCTTTGCCGTGTACCACCAGAAGATCTAATCATCAAGGGGTATTGGTAAAGTTGCCTGAACGGCAAAAGAAAAGAGCCAGAACTGTTTCAGTGTGTTCTCAAAATTTTCAGTGCAAAATGGCAATGGTAAATAATATACCACCAGAATTTTCTGGAAAATAAAATAAAAAATGTTAGTGCTGTTCCAACACTACAGTGAAAAGTTTATGTTAACAACAGGTCAAAAGTGAATTTGTATGTTTATGAATTTTTGGTAATTGCAGATCAAGTTTTTGATCAAATTTACAATATTTTTGTGTTTTATACATTTTGTGGTTTGTTATTATAACGCCCACTGTTGAAATGGAATCCAACAATGTTTGATGTTTTACTACCACAATAAAGTGGGTCAAACACAAAATTGGGTAGTTATTGTTTTGCAAAATGAGTATAACCTTTACTTTTTTCTACTAGTTATGTCTGTAGAACTTTATGTAGTGGTACCATAGAGTGACATCTCAACCGTTTGGTAGAGGGTAATATTTAAAAAACTATAAGGTGTGTATAAAAAAAATTTTTGGATTGTGATCATTATTGACCTAAAGGAATAGAAAATATGAACAAATAATTTTTTCATTGTATTTTTCTTGGTGAGGCAGTCAAAGGGTTAAATAAAGGTGTAGACTCTGTCTTAAATTTCTATTCTTTTTAATGGCCACCAGGGGGCAATACCTAGGGCTTGTAAAAAGAATTTTGTTACTATAGAAAGAAAAACAGTTTCCAAATGTGACCTCTCTAAACACTTTCCTGCTGTATTTAGTCATTATTTTCAGGGTGAGATTGGGAGAAAAATGATTAAGTAATGGTCAGAAATGGAGGATTGTTTCAAGTAGTTTGCCAATGAGCATGCAGTTTGACGGTCCAATCTGCCCTTTTCATGATATCTGATTTTTAAAAGACCAAGATGGTGATGGAGAAAATGGCTTGTATTGAGGATTTAAAAACGAGACAGTGGGTTACATCGGCCAAGTTCATGTTTTGTTTTCTTTCATTTTTTTAAGTGCATTTTTAAAAAAACAAAACAAAAAACAAAACAAATGCATAGATGCCAAACAGTCATCTTGTTTTGTCAAAATTAAATGTATAGCCTGACAAAGGATTAAGAAAGGATTTACTTTGGTGTGCTTTACATTCATTTGTTTCATCCACAGAGACAGTGATGGCTTTGCAGTCTGCTGTGGATCAGGAGCAATCAGCGAGGCTGAATCACTAAATCAAGTAGAAAACCTTCTCTTCTGATTGTATGATTATGATTTCTTTTCTGCATCATAGGTGAACATAGTTCACCTCTTTCAAAACTATGATTCAAATTTGAAATTTCAACAGAATTGATTTATTCTTGGTCAGATGTGGCTCTGTATAAATAATTGAATGACTAAGTTGATGGTTTCTGTTTGTTTTTGTGTTTTGTTTTTTTTTTGTAACAGCAAATAGCTGCTATAGAATATTTTGCTTCTATTATTTGACTTGGCCCCTGTGAGGGAAGGCTAACTTAAAATCAATATAACATTTTGATGGCCCCTATCCTATAATGAGACTTTGATCTCAAAAGGGGGAATGATGGTGCACAATGACTCCATGAATTTTGACAGTGTAAGTGTTGATCATGTGCTGTGGCCTTAGTAGGTATCCGATCAGCTGCAACACTATTATCAAAACACCCACTAAGGAAATATCCCATCTTTAACCTCCTAGGACCTGGCATCCACATACAGTGGGGCAAAAAAGTATTTAGTCAGCCACCGATTGTGCAAGTTCCCCCACTTAAAATGATGACAGAGGTCAGTAATTTGCACCAGAGGTACAACTTTTCAGCTAGTTTTTGCAGACAGCTTCAGCTTAAAGCATCCACACTGCATTTTCGCAGGAAATGCAAATTTTTCAAGTTAACAAATGTTATAGTTTCCTGATGATCATCATCTTGTCTTTCTCTGACTCTCTCTATCTCCAGGGGACGACGGTGATGCCATGTAGATTTGACTGGCACCAGACCGGCAGTCAAGTTATCATCTCCATCTATGCAAAGAACTCCTTGCCAGAGCTCAGTTATGTCGAGGCCAACAGCACCACGGTAGAAACCACAAAGACATGTTCTACCTCTCACATATACACCCCATCATATCTCTAATTATGACTAATGTTGGTAATAAGTAATTCTCTGATTGTCCCAGGTGAACATTCATGTAATGTTTGAAGGAGATAAAGAGTTTGAACAGAAGATCATTTTATGGGGGGTAAGTGACCACCTTGTGTTTCATTATAAACTTTGTTTGTGCTTTAATATTAAGCTGTATTGCATGATCACTGTTGATTTTACTTTGACTATTGTTAAATGATTAATATTAATATAGCAGCACATGTTTTTGGAAAGTTACACATTTGGCGCCCTCCAGTGGTAGTAACGATATAAAATAGAATTAAAAATCTAAAACGCCATCCCTTTTCTTGATCCTATCAGGCTGTGGAGGTAAAAAAAACAGTGCGGTGAACCTGTTGGCTTCTAAGATGGAGGTGTCTCTTAAGAAGGCTGAACCAATCACATGGGCCCGTCTGGACCTGCCCTCCCTGCCACAGAATCAGGAACAGGAGGACACCAATCACACATAGGACACTCAGAGCTCACTTCCAGCTTGTTCCCCTGTTTAGTCTTTTGTCGCCTGTGTGTCTATCCTTCCCTTCAGTAGTGTCACTGTGGCAAATCTAATTTCTTTCACTTGACTTCCTTTTAAATCAAATGTTTAATGTCAGACCTTTTATTAAAAGTAAACAGATGAAACCTCAAACCTTGCACTAACACTGGCAATGTACTGTAGCTTTAATCAAGGCTTAAGGGATATAACTGTGGTTAGGCAGCTTATTTATCTAGCCACATGGATGAATCAATTTTAGTCTTAAGTTATCTCTTTGATATTTTTCTCTAATCCCAAAAAGATTGATTCTGTTCATCTGGATTTAGCGTTTTCAGTGGCAGAAACATTTCAAGTCACTTGGATAAGTGACTCGAAACTTATCCAAGTGACTTGATAAGTCACTTATCAAGTCACTTGGATAAGTGACTCAAAATGTTTCTCCCACCGGATTTCCTTACCTGGATGATTGAGCATGCATCAAGACATTTTTCTCTAATGAGTATGTGTTGTTGTCAGCCTCCACAATATGGAATTCATGTGTTATTTCTGTGCATTCTCTTTAGGTGTCCTTATACAAAAATCACACAAAGAAGTCACAAAAGATATTTATGAGTGTAAGAACACCAATGTTGTTTCCAGTTAACACAGTATCAGATTTATTCACCCTAACTGTATGGATTATATTTTATATTATTATTTGTGAAATTATTGTCATATTTTTGCCTTTACACTGTAACTTTTCCTGATTGTCACTTAAGCTTTTTTTTTTTTTTAAACAACTGTTGTTCGAATGTCTGGGCTTCATTGCCTCGTAATGTCATCCCTTGTATGTCATAACTTTGACAGCTCAGCGTTTTAAACATAGGATAAATGTTTGACAGTGTTTCCACAACATGAGATCATTTTATCATGCAATAAACTTTGCTGTGTACCTTTCATTTGAGTAAATTTGTCAAAAAAATCTGCGTGCATAACTAAAATCAGTGATCTTTGAGCCCACATGTGAAGAGTTGAGTGGACTTGTAATCACAAATATTATTACAAAACATAAAAAAAACAGATTTATTTGTGGAGCCACATCATAAAACAGAAACCTGAAAAAGTACAAAGATTTCTCAAGCTTTGATGAAGCATTTCACATTGTTCTGCAGGTCTAGGTGTTCTGGAAAACATCCAGATAAACATGGATTCCCATGTGTGTTGAACTGGAGATCTTATAATTGTCAAATTAATTACACATTTTTATATTGTCTTCATGCAGGCGGTGTGAGGGTCATGGCAGCAGCGTGGACAGTGAAAGCTGCTATGCTGATCTGACACTTGACTTCCTCCCAGGCCTTTGCTGGGTCAGCTGAGTTCTGAATGTCAAATAAAGCATCATAGATCCCAGGGAAAGACTCCCCTGCATATTTATTGTGGCTGCTGGGAGCAAAAATCACATGCCTGAAAATAGAACAGATGAATTAAATGGAAGTGTATCGTTAGGGGAATGCACTCACTGGTATTTCAAGAGAAATACATGTGTGCTATTTTTGAAAAAAAGAAGTTCAAGAGTGGGAACAAGTAAAGAGGACAAGAGTCTTGACATCTACTGCCTCTCACAGTCAGCTGTGTTTTCAAATGTATAAATCTGAGAAGCAGTCATGCATACAGTTTAAAAGGATCAAAATAATATTTAAAATTTGTTTCAGGAGCCAAGAGTCTGAAGGACACTGTAGTTATCGTGTAATTATTAAAATATAATTATGAATGTTTATAAAAAGAGTGACAGCTGTCTGCACGAAAACATCACATGACAGAATTTATAAATACTTCTAAAAAATCTAGAAACTACTACACAGTATTTGTGCCATTTAGCATTTTCTTTTTACTGTTAAATGCACACATAGGATGACTAAACCAAGGTAAACTTGGCTAGTCTTGGGTTTAAAATATCACATTTAGAAAAGAGTAAAGTTTTCTAATGTACAGCATAGATACAGAATATATTCAGTGACAAGGACCACAGACGAAGCAGTTTTAAAGATTATCTGTCTTGTGAGGTACCCAGTAGCACAAGTGTTTTATTGGTGACTCATATGACATAGGAGCCCATCCCAAAGTGTACTTTGAGACTGGATCGGTAAACCATAGAGCTGAGCTGCACTATGTTTAAATTCACAGAAATAGAGGGTGAAGTGGACATCCCAGAAAGCCCAATGAGATGCAATGACTGTTACTCTTTTCTCATAATAGCTGTTTTCTCAATTTAATGCTTCGTAGTTTCACATGTTATGCCTTGTAAATGTAAACCAAAGAAATAAATCATTCTGTTCTAAGCAGCCACAGTAAGGTGGTGACAACACTAACAAGGCTGCTCAATCTTGAGAAGCTGCAATTTAAAAACGTTGCTACTGCATAGACTACTGCTTTGTGATGTATTAGTTTTAAGAAATCTTCTTTTGGCTGCTCCCTTTAGGGGTGACAACAGCAGATCATCTGCCTCCTTCTGCCTCCATCTCTAGTATCCTCATCTGTCACACCACCTCACTGCATGTCCTCTTTCACTACATGCTTAAATCTTCCCCATCATTCCTCTCCTCTCCAGAGCATTGCCTCCACCTGCCCAGGTATTCTCAAAGAATAATACAACGCTACAGACATGTTTTGCAAAATTTGTGAAATTTAAAAAAAATGAATTAATCTAGATCAATCTTACTGCTCATAATAATGCTAACTCAGTCCATGCTGCTAACTAATGGGCAGTATACTGAGGTGTAGCTGTAAAACAATGCAAAAAAAATAGAAAAATGTTTTTTGTGTGTTTGTGAGAAACTAACCTGTAGAAAGGTCTGCCAGGTAAGCCCAGAGGGTCTATAAAGGCTCTCTCCAAGTACATAAGCTGATCATTCATGATTCGTAGCTGAAGAGGACTGCACATACAAAAAAATACTATTACACCTCCATCTGAATTTCACTACATGTCAAGTCTCAAGACACATTTCAAGGAATGTATACAGTAGAAACATAAGTATAGTGAAGCTTTTGTTTAAGACGCCTGAAACTTTTAACACGTTAAACACAATTCGTACTCCGCTTTGTTGAGAGTCTGAAGGCGCTGGTGGAAATCCCTGGCTGCAACAGTGAAGTTCTCGACTGCAGAAAAGAGGGAATCTAGAGAAAATAGATACAATTAAAAAGTGTGCACCACATATACTGTGACAGCACTTCTGCAATCTTTGGGTCATGACATTATTGTATTAACAGTGACCATAACTCACCAAATGACACCTTATACGTCTCCATTTCCACTAAGTTCTTCTGGGCCAGCTGTGCTATGCTCTGTGCATATTTCCTCAGTGAATCTGCATACTCATTAACATCCAGAGGGAGCAGCTGGGAGTCAGCCAACAGGAAGATGAGTGCACCTCTCACCTGGGCCACCGCCTGAAGCCTCTTAAACGAGGGGTCGTAGAACTTCTCCACGATCTCGAAGGTTTCATACACACTGTGATAGACTGGATAGCTACTGTAGCGCTCTGTTTTCTGAATAGACACATAAAATACTTCACCATGAGTCCATGCTTGCTCACAGTTACTTAACCTCTACAATAAAGACCCTTCAGTCACCTCTTATTCTCACTAAGATACTCCACCCTTTGGTAAAGCCAAACTTTCAATAACATCGATCTTGAATAAAACACAGTAGATTTACATTGTAGTAGAAAATAAAAATGCAAATATAAAGAACTCTGAATATACAAACGCTTACACTATGAATACAGCAAAAGCACATAGCCATATACCTTAATTGTGGTAAAAACAAATAACTATATGGATAAATGTGGGAGTGCAGCATGTCTCACCGTGTTCTTGGTGTATCGAGCTCTGCCTGAAGCAATTCCCAGACGGATAAAATAGGCCTCGAAATCACTGCCTGACCCAAGTTTACTGATCCTACGAAACACCAGGATTGAGCCATATAAATGAAAAATGAGTGAGACGCCTCATATTCAAAATTTAACTTAACCTCCTAAGACCCAAACTCTTCCATGGCATGCTTTTTTTATTTAAATTTGGGCATATTGGGACCCAATGTATGTAAAAACAAAGAATCAGCAGATTTTTTTAACCTGATTTTTGTTTCTAAGAAAAATGAGAGCCACATATGAGGATATTTGTTTTAAATTTTGATAAAACAGAAGCAGCATAATGTCCTCGTAAATGGATATCAGGCCCTTGTACTGCAAAATTTAGTATTTTGGTCTAGACAACCAAAAATGTGATGTCCACATATGTGGTCCTAGGAGGTTAAAGCTAACTTACAAACACTAAAAGACTAGACTGAATAGATACGGCTTTTAAGTAGAATGCATATGCACTCGTTGGACATTTTATAAGGTACACTTTGCAAAGTACTCAGTTTGACCTTCTGTCTTCAGAAAAAGTTGCTTTCTAACATGGAGTGTTATCTTTCTGGAATCAACCGTCAGAATCCCTTTTTTATTAGCATGATCAGAAACAATACTCAGGTAGACTGTGGTGTTTAAACGATGCTCTGTTGGTACTGAAGAGCCCAAAGCGAAAAATAATGTCCCCCACATAATTACATCATCACCAGCCTGAAATGTTCACATAAGGCCAGATCGAGCCATGATTTCATGTTTTTAATACCAACTTCTGACCCTACCATCCATCCAAACAGCCAAATTTAGACTCATCTGACCAGCAAACATTCTTCCAATCTTCTACTGTCCAGTTTTGGTGACCCCATGTTGTTAGCTAACATGACTCACATCTGGTGTGGTCTTCTGCTGCCGTAGACCATCTTCTTTATTAAGAATTCATTTATTGTGAATCTTGTGCATACCTTGGTTGTAAAAAATGGTGCTCTGAGTAACTGTAGCCTTCCTGTCAGCTGGAAGCAGTCATTCGCCTCTGATCCCTGCAATCAACAAGGCACTTTCTCCCAGAGAACTGCTGCCCAGTACATATTTTCTCTTTTTGGGACCATCCTCTGTAAACCCTAGAGATGGTTGTGTGGGAAAATCCCAGTATATCAGCAGTTTCTGAAATACTCAGACCAGCCCATCTGACACCAACAAACACACCACATTCAAAGTTACTTAAGCTTTGGAAGGTTGTCTACATGCCTAAATGCATTTATTTGCTATACCTGTTCTGGCCAGTTAGTGCGTCTTACACAATGTGCCCAAATGGCGACATTTTTTACTGTTGCTTATTAATAATAATGCTTATTATCCTATTTTGTCTAACTTTGTAGCTTTCTACCTGGGTGCATCACGGTCATTTGTCCAGTTGTCCCTCTTATGCCAGCTCTTATACAGAGATACTCCCTCTTCTCCTTCTTCTGGACTGGGTATCTGCTCCAAAACATGAAAACAGATGACCTCAGGGTCGACAGAAGAAGATGCTTGGACAAGCATCATATACTCAGATCTGTGGTAGTTTAAATCTGTCCACCTGCTTCGTGATGTCATACACCAAAGTATGCAGTGATGGAGTGCAGTCAACCCTCAGAGTGTACATACCTGGAGTTTAAAAAGACATTTACACATACAAATAAAACCAGAAACAACCTGGCACTAAGTCATTTTTTCAACAGAAAAGCATTCTCACCCTCTATTGCAGAGTCTGCATTGATGTAGGCCACAGCTCTCTCCTGCAGAAGCCTGGCATTATCCTGACGAGAAGGGTGAAGTGAGATAATTCTGTGTGTTTTAAATATAGTGTGTGTACATTTGCATATACGGTACCTCTGCCCATTCTGTAGATCCCAGCAGTCCAAACTCCTCTGCATCCCAGCTGGCAAATATTATAGTCCTCCTTGGCCTCCAGCCTACACACACAAACAGATGTCAATGAATCCTGAGTATTAATACAGTAATTATTTCATTCACTCACTGGGAAAATCATACCTGTACTTAGCAGCCTGCCAGCACTCCTGACAGTTTCATGGACCACTGCTGCGCCAGACATGGGATCGATTCCTCCAAACACCCAGGCATCGCGGTGCCCTCCGAGAATCACATACCTGTCTACACAAACCCACCAACAGCACATGTAGCAAGAGATGTTAAATAAAAAAGACACTAAGTTACTGTTTTAATGTCTCTGAACAGACAAACAAACGTCAAGCTGTATTTTCATTCCTATATATCGTACTGTATGCAGACATCGAATCTGTTTGTGTATCCATGCTGCGGTCTGCACGTCAATGCTAATTGTGTGATGCAGAATGAAGGGTTTCTGGTACCTGGCTCCTGAGCTCCTCTAATCTTTCCAATGACGTTGTAGATTCTGGTTACCTGGTTGTTAGTGTGGATGTTCATACGCACCTTCCTGAGAGAGGCAGATTGAGGAATGAGTGATACATGCAAAGGTATTAAGACACAAACAGACCAAAATAATTTAACAGGAAATGACTGGTGCAAAAACCTGGGGATCATGCCTGGGGTATAAATTTCAACACACACAAAATGCTATTATTTAAGTTTGTTTTATAATGAACAACTTTAAACTGCAGCTCAAAATTTAGGTCTGCTAGGAACAGCTGATTTGATTTGTTGTGCGCATTTAGTTATGTCTCTCACACACAGGCGGTACAAAGGCCTCCATTGTATTTCAGTTGGCTTGATGCCACTGGGTCACAGAATGTGAACAAGAGCAACAAAAAGAAGAGACAAACACTAAAAACAGACTGGAGACTGGACTGAAGTGGCAGAGGAAGAACAGCCAGTGGGAGAGGAAAGGGGTTTAGTATGAAAATGTGAAGGATTTAAGCTTTAGACAAGAACTTACTGGCTCTTAAATTCATCTGTAAAGCCTGGGCCAATCCTATAGGAGACGTTCAGAGCTCCCTTCCAATTGTTGGGTGGAATCTCTCCTCCCATGTTACTGTAACATGAAAAATTATTTACAAATTCACTAGCAATGTCATCCAGGGGCCTCCAGTCAAATGTATCAATTGTTACCTTAAACTCCAGATGGAAGTGAAAGTGAAAACAATGCTCTAATAAATTGGTCATTATTACCAAGTGTTTGAAATGGAAAAAAAATATTCATACTTCAGAAGACGAAAAGCGTCGTGGAAGCCAATTGGATGCACAGGGATGTTGGGAAGTCCTACTCCATCCTCTGGGCTGAATCTGTAGGTGTATTCTGCAGGAGAGGAAACTATGTTGTTAGGTAAACTCTATGTAGAATAGTGGTCAGAAGTTTACTTATAGTCTTCATGGGCATAAATATTATGGTAATTTGGGGCTTTGAATGATTTCTTTGAACTGTTAACAAAAAAAGAACTATGTGCACAAGTTTTAAAATATCTTGGATTTTCTAATCTAATCTAATCATAAACTCGAATTATACACATAGGGTCAAAAGTATATATACATCCCCACTAATATTTGGTTAAATGTTTCTTAGCAAGTTGTTCCTCAACCAGATGCGTTTGGTGGCCATCAACAACTTTCTGGTGTAATTCTGGCTCGATATTGGTTGATTTCTTGGCACAGACTCTGCCTTTAAGCATAGCCCATACAAGAAAAACAACTAATTTAACTGAACTTGATCAATTCTGATAAGAGAGTGGTCAATTATCCAGTCATAAATATGGCAGAAACTTGTTGATGGCTACCAAAAGTTTCTAGTCAGGGTCCAACTTACGCAACAGTTAATATATTAAATACTTCTGACCCTGTACGTGAAAGTTTGAGTAACTGTGTGAATTAGAGAAAAATTCAAGATCACTTAAAACTTGTATACCTAATTCTTCTTCTTTAAAGTCATTAAAGGTGCTTCAAAGAAATCATTAAAAGCCCCAAATTACTGTGACATCCATGCTCATGATGAGAGTACAGACTCTAGTGCATGGCAGCGCCCACCTTTAGCAGGGTACCCTGGTGTGAGCGGGTCTCCTGCTCCATTCAGGTTGAGAACATTTCCTCTCTGAACTCCTCTGCCAGGTAGGTTCCAGCCGTCGGGGTAGGGCTGCAAGTAAACAAATTCTAAAATGCTAATTCTTACATTTTTGTCCTGTCGTGCCAGTGGTCAGACTGTGATTTCAAGAAAAGGTTAATCACAAATTAATTGCAGTTGTTTGTAGATACTGTCACTGCATCGTGGCTTTTTAAAATTCCCACCTGGATTCCATCAGCCCAGTAATCTGCTGGGTCTGAGAACATAATGATCCCTTTTGCTCCGGCTAACACGGCGTTCTTCACCTGGCAGACAGACAGGGTGAGAGGCAGAGAGGGAGCTGTGGGTTATTTTGAAGAAAAAGTGTCATGTTTGTTCTCAACCAGTCATCACATAATCAGATGACTGATGTGACGCTGATAGAGTGCATTAATTGCTTAAAGATGAATGAAAATTTAAACATTTTTGGCATATTTTGAAATTTACCAGGAAAACACTTTTCTTACCTTATTGCCTCTGAATATTTTTCCATATCTGACAATGACAATCTTCCCTGTCACATTGATGCCCATCTCCCTTTGTAACTGAGAAAAGTCTTCTGTGCGACCATAGTTGACATACACCAGGTCCCCCTGAAGAGAAACAAAGGAGAAGCAAAGGCCTCGGGTGCCTGTTTTAATATTATAATTGTTCGTGTGTACACATGTTTGTTTACCTCAGGCTGTCCTTTGGCAGAAAAAGCACTGTATGGAGGTACGATGTTGGAAATATCTTCATAACCCTGTGGAACCGGCTCAGCCAAGGAAGTGTTAAAAACCTGAGAGAGTAAAGACAGACGAGGCTGAACTAAACTAGATTAGAACAGCTGAGGAAACTCTTTCCTCGCTTCCATCAGAAGCTGGTCAGCTGTGAACTCAGCTTTGATCTTGTCAAAAAGTAAAAACACACGACAATGGTTGTCTGGACTAGATTGCAAAGCATCTAAAAAAGAGCAGAGTTAACCAACACAGAAGCAGAAGCCTCCCTTTGATGTATACCATAAGCAAATACACCAACAGCAGAAAATAAAGGATGACAGTATAAACTGGACGCTTTTGGGTCCTTACGTATATAGAGCACAGGACCACACGACTCCTGCTTGTTATGGTGTGAAGCACCTCTGTCGTACAAGCTCAATCTGACTTCCTGAAATAATTTCCAGGCTTCAGACATTTAGCTGCTCTGATTGCTTTTAAACTCCTTAATGCATCCAAACCAGCTGATATACAACAGTGCACCAATACTGTTTTTCTGTGTTGTATCATTATCAGACACTCACAGAGGTTTATCTCACACCGAGACCTTAAAAGGACCTTGGACTCAAACAAGTAAGTCTTGCATTTCTGTGGTGAAGACTATCAGAAGGGTGGGGGAGGAGAGGAGAGGAGAGGGGGGGTTGAAGTAATATGTTACTGTGTGTCTTTTCTACATGCAGTCAGCAACTTTGTTACCTCTCCAGATACAGTGAGAAGTAGTAAGAGGTCTGAATGTTCAAATGCATGGGAAAATCACAAGAGGCTTTTTATTCTTGAGGTGGTGAAATGGATTAGTGTCACTAAATGTGTCCCACTGTGTGAAGTACAAATAAATCCAAAGTGGTTCCACTATCTGAACACAAGACATGAAAATGGTTGTTTTACAGACTATGAAATGAAATGACAATGACTTCCATCCTAATGCTATAAAAACAGAAATATTGCACCAGACACAAGAAAGCTTGCACAACAATTTGCATGCTGTCTTTTTGAATCAATGTTGCATCAACATGCACTTTCAGTACACATTTTTCCAGCACACTGTACCTCATTGCCAAGATGATCAACAATTGAGATGTAATTTGGTTGTGACTCATTGGGATAGGACAAGAGGACATCATACGGCACCATCTCCACTGAGTCTATTCCAAACATCTGCCACTCTTTCATGATCTGCTCCGCATACTTCAGGTTCTGCTCTGTGCCTGCCAGGTGAGGGAGTTGTGTAAATTTCCTGTGGAGAGGATGCTGATGGTTACAGTGGCACTGTTATGTGAAGAATAGCACCTTGAACTGAATACATAAAAAATAAATGTAAAGAAAATTATTACATGCATTCAAGGCTGATACATGATTTCACTTGAACGCAACATGATGCACA
The DNA here is from genome assembly GCF_018398535.1 of Haplochromis burtoni. Taxonomy (NCBI): domain Eukaryota; kingdom Metazoa; phylum Chordata; class Actinopteri; order Cichliformes; family Cichlidae; genus Haplochromis; species Haplochromis burtoni. The sequence continues at coordinate 636,889 of NW_024582707.1, read as the reverse complement.
TGCCCAGATGTTTTCACTCAACTAAAACAGTTCATGTTGCTATAGTTCACCTTCAGGTTCTTTGTATCAAAACTAGACTTCACAATAAAAAACTAAGTATTTAGTAACCAGCATGATTTCAGTACACTTTGCTGGAGTCCTCAGAGGTCTCAACAAACCACCTGGCACACCATGTTAGATTTGGGTGAGTCAGTGGGATGTCAGCGCCATGACTAGCACTGCTGTGCGACTACAAACATTGGAGCAGAGGGGGTCAAAAAGTCAACAGAGACCACTGCAAAACAGATTTACACAACAGATTTAGTATACTGGTGATCACTTTTTACCTGAGATGTTCTCTGATCTTATCTGCCTTCATTTCCTCCAAAAAATCCTTCAGGTAATGGCTGGAATCCGTGTGGTTTTGTGTGTTTGAAGGCTTTGCAAACCAGCCTACACATAGACAAATAGAGCACAAACAAGCATTGAGTGAGTTGTAACGGCATCACTTCTCTTAAGAAGCGAATTGTTACCACACACACTGTTATGTGTTTAAAATTGTTAGTTTAAAGAGGAAATAGAAGGCTATAGATGGACTATACTGGTTGTATTGGTGCTTGACAAAAGGTTGCCAATGTTATATTGTAAGGTTCGTTGGGTTTATGGAGTGAGTGTTAACCTGCTGTGAGCACAAAGACATGAAATCTGTCAGTATGGTGACACTCAAGCTCTTCAAACTGTGCCATCACGAAGGGCACTAAGTACTTTAACAGTTCACATTAATCATTTTAGACAAATTCACAAAAACAAAACAAAAAAAAGCTTTATCTCCTTAAGCAGTGTATTTATTTAAGTCATTTAATTAACTCTCACTGGTTTCTTCATTAATACCAGGACAGCTATGCTGTTGTTCCCCCAATAGCATTAGAGACTTCATTAAAAAGGAACAGAAAAGCACGCAGGCAATATCAATCAGTATACAGATAAAGCTAGGGTTGGCTTTACGAGCTTACCTATGCAGAAGCCCAGCACGAACAAAACTGTCACAATCACAATCCACTTGATCCACCGAATCCACCTGCTCTCTTTCCTCATTTTAAAACGGCACAGCTCCAACTTTTCCACACACGGACACAACTGACTCCACAGGGCACGCTTGCAGAGATAGCGATAGAGAGTAATTTGTTTGAGAAGTGCACAGCGGGGGAATGGCAGAGTGAGGTGGAGTGTGATACACAGAGAGGGAGGGAGTGTGGTGGCTGACTGAAAGAGGCGGTGAGTGAAAACTTGGACAGGAATGCAAAGAAGAAACTAGTCATTAATGCTTGGCTTTGCCTGTGAGCTGATTGCTGTGCCGTGCACCTTGGCTGTTCCAGTGCTGACTCAGTTATTACTCAGTATAAAACAAGATAGCCACTCTGGATACTGTTTTCCTAGTGGGGGGTGGGGGTTAATGACACTAGTGGAGAAAAAAAGCAGAGGTTGGCTGAGTGAAAATGGAATAGCAGATACTAAATCACTTTCGGTCATGGGGGAAATTTGTAGGGCACTGAACACTTCTAGTCAGCAGACACTGATCCAGCTGAACAAACTTTAGCCCAGCATGCTCTTTCTGAGCTCTCTCATAACCTCCATCAAAGTACCAAACCTGGAAATGTCTGATATTGGCCTTTTTAATAATAAAAATGTAATTAATCTCAAATAAAAGAAATAAAATGCACATTTCACCAGCTACAGAGGCTTTTATTTAGAAAGGAGGGATCTAACAAATCAGGTTAGTGAAACCCATTTCTGTCACACAATCAAAGGTATGATAGCTTTAATCCCTTTTCTACACATTGCTGAAATGTGAGCCGAGCTCCTACAGAGGGAAGCAGGTTATTAAGCACAAGTTTATTTACTTTAAGATCCATATCAGCTAAAATTTCATGATTTCCTATTAGACCACTGTCTGTTGCTATTGATAGTCATGCATGTTTTCCCACAGCAAAGACTTGCATGCTCTGCTCTGCTTGACCCCTCCTGGCTCTGTGAACAGCTGTGTGGTGTATAGGATAGCTCTTTCATGCAGTCGGCTGAAGCGTGAAGTGGGGAGGAGGCTCTCTGCCCTCAGGAATGTGAGGAGTTCACAAACCACAACAGTGACTCCTCAACAAGCTGTTTATCTGGGAATCAAATTTAATTATCGGCATTTAGATGTTGATTTTTTTTTAAATTTAACTTGTTGTTCAGGTATAATTAATAAACTGTAAGTAAGAAAGTTTTATTTGTATAACACATTTCAAGAAAAACATCACAAAGGGCTTCACAACAAAATGCTGAAAAACTGAAAAACAAAAAGTAAAAAAAAAAAGAGTTTTTATCTGTTTTTGAAAGCGTTCATCAAACCCAAAGATCCCCAAGCTCAGAAGGAGTTTCAGAGTCTTGGAGCAACTGTTGCAAAAGCACTGTCTGCTTTAGTTTTCAGCCTTGGATGATACACAAGGACCTGATCACATGACCTCAGAGACCTCTGGGGACCTATGGGTGTAAATGTTCTCTGATGTATGCTGGTGTTTGTCCATGCAGAGATCTAAAGGTCATAATCACAATAACATGGACTCTCACATGCATCTCCCCAAACAGCAATTCTTAGTTTGTTAGCAAAAATTCAAATCAAACATCTAATATCTCTCACAGTGATTATACAGTTATAATTTTAGCAATAATTTCTCTGTGGTCAACTGTCCTTTGGTGTTGGGTCAGGAAGGCCATCCGGTGCCAAATCAAACATGCAGAGCTACCCCCTGTTACCCCTCGTGAAGAAGAGGGAGCAGCCGGAAGTAGCTTCATCTCAGTGGTTTCTTATTGCATAAACAGCACATTAATAAGTTAATACGTTAATAAGTCAGTGTTAATAATTTCTTGGTAATATAAAAGTTATTATTATAGTTCCACTACATGGCTCTGTGTGTGTGCTAAAGCGTAAAATCTATAACTATTTTTCAATTAATTGCACTGTTAACGTCATGCCTGCTAAAATTGTCATAAAGACTACAACACATTAGTTGTTTACTTCAAAAAATTGTCAGTGTATTTTTTTTCCAGACTGTTCGTCTGTACTTTAAAGTGTTTGGTTTAGTTAAATGGAATTTTTTAAAATAAAATAATTGTCCTTTAAAGTCGGGCAGGTTATTATCGACCTACCAACCCCACTTCAGATCAGACAAAAGAAAGAGTGTGACACTCCGGCTTCAAATAAACTTCAACTTTGCAACTCTTTGTAATTAAAAAACAGCAATTAAAATGTGTGATTAAAAGTGTAAGTATAATTTTTAAAAAGTACCTTATAAGAGTCAAAGATGGGAGACTTCACGGGGATACGCTTGTCTATAGCGCCCTCTAGTGCCAGAAAGACGCAGCAAGGTGCGATTAATCGTAGTTTATTGTTCCCCCCAAGTGTGTTTGTGGTTTCAATGAGTACGTCCTGTGTATTTTTATAAATTCACGATGTTTTAGGGAAGCTGCTGTCTTAATGTCCTTGCGTGTCGTTCATGGGGGGGACTGGTGAGAGGGGCAGAGAGAGAAAGAGCTGTGGTGGCTAAAAAGTGAAAATGCACTGTGAACGGAGGAGTTCCTGGGAGGTTGGACTGAGCAGGCACCGGCTGCTCTGTGGACACTGCAGTCTGGCACACAGACTGAGGCAGAGCTGCAGGGAGGACGAGTCTCTGAGATCTTGGCCGCACCGGAGCTTTGGTGAAAAGTTTGGGCAGCTGCTGAGCCCCTGAAGGCATCATGGTTGTGTCGGCGCGGAGCTGGGTGGCCAACGAAGGAGGGAAGCACTTCGTCCTGGTGGGGAAAGTTTTTTGTCTGACATTTGAAAACCACCCATCTCCACTTAAATCTGTTAACTGACTCGTTAATATATCTGTTATTTATCTTTAACTTACACAATTCTCCAAGAACGCTCAAATGAATCTGTTGCTGCTCAGTTACTGTGTTTAGTACATGTTGTATCCATGCAGTCTGCTTGGCTATTGTAGGGCAGCTGTGGCCTGAACTCAGATACAGATGTGCACGAGACTTTTACAGGCAATTTCTTGTGCTGTTTGTGATGATGTGTTCCGTGTGTGTGTGTGTGTCTGCGTGTGTGTGGGGGTAGATTCTGTGGCTGGGAGTTAACACCTGGCTGTTCATCAGCACCTTCCTGCTCTACTTCACTGGACAGCAATACCACTACCTCTACAAGATGCTCGGGGTGAGACCTGATACATTTACATGCACTTTCTAGATGTGTTGTTTTGAACCAAGCTTAAAGAAGGAAACGGACCCTTTACTGAGCCCTTACATCAAACCCTTTCTTAACTGCATATGTTTGATTAGACATAAACAGATTTTTCAAGATTTTTATTTTTGTACATCTTGACATGTGAGACAGGAAAAACTCATCAGTGACCCTGAGGGTCATGATATTGTTGATGCCAGCTAACATTCACAAAAGAAAACTGAAAATAACAAGGTCACTCTTAATGATATAAGTAGCAGCTGTGTTTTTACCAGCTGTGAGAAACATATAAGTGACTTTCGTCTTCTGAAATCACGCTTTTTCCTCTGCTCTGTCATTTCCACCATATCATTTGAGATTAGTTATAAATCATGTACCTTCATAAGGCCTACAAAGTGTAGCTCCATGATGTAGTGATTCACATATTTTGGCTGATAAGTGAAAAATCCCTGGTTCTTGTGAGTAAGGGAACCGCTGACAGTAGCTTTATTCAGTAGACCTACAGTGCTCTTCATAATTCCACAACTAAACAAGGTTGTGTGTGTGACTTTTACACTATTTTCTGCGGAAAATTTGATTCTTATTGTTGTTAAGGAAGAGATAAAAGCACCACGTGTATTGGCTTGTTATTGTGACCTCCAGAACCAGGCAGCAGGGACATGAGCTGGGTCAACCAGTCACACACACATAGAATCAGGTTTAGATTTTAATGCCTGCTCGCTCATGTGGTGTAATTTTTGTCACAAGGTCTCAATGGTGTCTCTGTGGGCGTGGGTGTGTGACTCTCGATGCATGCTTGTGTGAGTGAAAAAGTTCCTTGTCTTTGGAAATAATAATTGCAGTCATTACTTCTGCACCAGATCTGTGATTTTCTCCCAAAAATCACATTTTTTATGCAAATATAGCAAAACAAAAGCACTCACCTGGATTCTGTGTTTAAAAATATATCAAATTGTGCTGAACAAACTCCAAACTGATAACTGAAATGTGCCAAGAACAAAGTTTAGCACATATAATACAGTACGAGTATTTGTAAATGAAGTTGTTAAAGCTAGTATGAAAAGCCAGCAGATGAAAAAAACAAAGGTAAAGCTGGAAGTGATAAAATTAGATGTGGCAGCGAGCAGCATGTGCGAGCTATTGCACTGCGTGTACAGTGGATAGCAAAGGGGAGAGAGGGGCAAGTGTGGGCACGCTGCTGGCTTGACTGAATGCCTTACCAGAGGGCTTAAGCTTATGTGTGTGTCTACACGTGTACGTGTGTACATGCAAGACGGAGATGTATTTCGAAGGCAAACTGAATCCAGCTCAAACTTCATATATCCAACTTTTCTCCTTCACCTGTGTAACTCGGGTTTTGGGGATGTACAGAAAGCAGGGAGGATATCAGACCTCCTGCTTGGTTTTGGTGTCAGCTGTTGTTAGTAAGGTATGCTGAGTGAACGTGTGTGTGTGGGAAGTCTTTCAAAGGTGTAGGCGTCTGATTTATAAGCATGCTGGTCTTCCCCCATCATCTGCTATATGTAGATTTTAACTCTTGACCAGTTGTTTCACCACATTCTTATATTTCAGCATCTGTTGTACAGCACACTGTGACAGCTAATCACATGAAACTGGTGACTGACCAGAAGCTGCTGCCGCCTTAAGGAATCACATTGTTTTAAGCGCACTTCCTATATTATGTTGCATCTCTTAAAGCCATCACAAATCTTTACCGCTATTTAAATCCCCCATCCCTTCAAAGGCTGGACTCCAGTTTCAGACGCGCTCTCCGTCTTTGATCTGTGCTTACCTTCATCTCTCACACCAGTCATTTCAGTTTCTTGGGGATAATCAGAAGAGACGGCACCTGCAGCGCACGCTCAGGCTGCCAAGAAAGTGTTTAAATGTGCTGTGTTTACAAGATGCCAAAGGACGTCCGGCTTTTAAGCTTGAAAACAGCTTCGATTGTCGAGCTCTAAGATTAAGATTTGTAAAACCACATTACACAGCAGACGTCCCCCCTGTGTCGCTTCAGGTAAACTGTCCACTTGTCATCAACTTGTTAGGGGCCTCTACTTAACCTGCTCTGTACTGAAAGGATGACAGACTGTAAAACTTGCAAGTGGTGGCAAAACAGTGGTGTAGTCAGAAGAGTCTTTGAGTGTATACTTAGAGAATAAACAGTGTTTTCCAGTCTTTTTAAATCCCTTTTTAAAGCCAAAAACTGGATGACTTTCAAAATAAATGAATGTCTTCCATTTAAAGACTAACAGACCCCTAAAGGGGTCCTTAGCTCTCTATTCTGAGAAAGACAAAGGTAGTTTTATCTATTCTGAGAAAGACAAAGGTAGTTTTATCTATTCTGAGAAAGACAAAGGTAGTTTTATCTAGCACTACGAGCTATTCAATTGGCCATGATTGAATAGCTGATATCTGAATGGGAATAATCAAAAATGTGCACCTTAATCCACCAGGCCACTTTACACCCACCAAATGAGGCCTAGTGTTGGCAACTTGCCTAACAATGTATGTGTGTGTGTGTGTGTCTGTGTGTGTGTCTTTCCCAGCTAGGATTGTGCATCAGCAGGGCATCTGCAACTGTGCTAAACCTGAACTGCAGCTTGGTGCTTTTGCCCATGTGTCGCTCTCTGGTGACCTTTGTACGAGGAACACGGATGGTAAGAAGTACTACAGCTCGGATGGATCATTGGAGATTTTAGGGACGGGAAGAAGAACTTCCAAGTGGGTTTGGTTGTATCAGTGAAAACAGGTTGTGGGGCTTATTCTGTAAAAGCGACTCATATATTGTAAAAGAACTGCTAAAAAATACAGAGGCAAATATGAATATAGAAACATAAAAGGATTGCAGTCTTGATTAGGGTAGAAGGAAGAGGATTAGTTGGTGTTTTCATTGAATCCCAGCCACGTGAATAATACTATTGTCTGTGTGACACACACACTGATGCAGATATCAAGCAGAAAGACACGCAGACTGCTGGACAAGTCCAAGACCTTTCATGTGGCGTGTGGCGTTGCCATCTGCATCTTTTCTGGTAAAAGCTGTCACTCGTCACCCTGCCTCATATTCATTCATGTATCACTGTGTGCCTGTCTGTGTTAGTCTGTGTGCTGAATGTGTACACATGAATCCATGCTGGCTCAGCATTTCTGCTGAACCAGCTGTGATGCTCTTCTTGCTGTTTGTGTTTCTTTTTACTGTCTACGTGTCTGTGTGTATGTTATTCTTATGGGTCTCCTATGACATCATGGGAGCCGCAAGCAGCTGTGGGTCCAGTGGCTCTCTTCTTTGCAGGGGTCTTCCTCTTATTCATTCATATGTTTCTGGGAAGCCTGACCGGCATTGCTGTTTCTTATGGTTACTTGCATGTGTCACAAAAAGCTGAACCGCAGGTAAAGTTAGTGGTAAGCCACATGCTGTGAGCTTTCCTGCAGCAGAGATTCGGGCATTGTAAAAAGGTCCTGCCTCGCTCTAAATATCTGACTAATTAAAGTGATTAATGGTGGTTGCGGAGACGAGCTGGCCAGACGATGATTGTCAAAATTATGCATTACTGATTACTGATAAAGTGATAAATAAGGCCATTCATTCATCAGCTGAGAGTGTTTAACCAATCAAACTGCGTTACTTGATTGCTTATTAAGCAGGTTCATCTCCATGGAAGAGAAAGACTGATGTTCACCAGCTTACATTCATACATCAGCATGCTAACTCGCATTAAATAGAAACAGAATGCCTGTATTTTCTTCAGAGCACATTTTATCACGGCCCATATAACAGTTGGAGTGACATTTTACTTAAAACCAAAATGGTCAGAAAGAAGCAATCCATTATCTGGGGACTGGGAACGTCGGTTAAAATCTTCCATTCTGTGGTTTCACGGATATTCCAGCCTGGGTTGATCGGCTGAGATTTTGGCAGCAGAATGACAGAAATTTAAAAAATTAAAAAAAAAACTTCCAATGCTGACATCTGTTCTTTGCCTGTAAACTTAAGTTCTTCTTTTATCTTCATCATCACTCACCTCTCAACTCATTAAACATTACTCAGCAGTTCCCTATGCATATGCGTCCCCCCGCCCCCAACCCCGGGGCAAAGTTCTCATGTGCTGAAAAACAAAACTCAGAGACAACAAATGACAACAAAGGGAGGCAGCGGGAGAGACAGACGGAGAGGAGGAGGAAAGAAAAGAGAGCAATAGAGGAGGCAGTGGGAGTGACGAAGGATGCGAGTAGGGAAAATAGGACCCTTGTGTCTCGTGATCACACCCTCTAATTCCATCAGCTGTTGAACAACTGCGTGGTTTGGCCATGATGTCAGCTAGGAGTGTGTGTCCTGTGTGTGTGTGTGTGTGTGTGCCAGCTAGTAAGTGGGGAGGTTGTTTTGCTGAGTTTTTGCTGAATAGACAAAGAAATGTTTGTATGAGTTTCTGACGGCAGTTCATTTGAACATGTATAATTAAGTGAGAGCGTGTCTGTTTGAAGTCTTGTATGTGCGCACTAAATGTGTTTTAAATCAGCACAGTGTAACGTTTTGTTTCTCCTCTAGTTATGCACGTTTCTGCCCACCTGGTTAATGTTGTCAGATTCAGTGTGAGATACTCAGATGACTTTCCGGCTCTCAATTTGGCTCGCTACAGAGGAGAGGTGAGACTCAAGCACACCCCCATGAACTCACCATCACAGTGACACGTCCCACCGCAAATCCTGTGCTTCCAGTTTCAAGACATGCTTGAAACCTGTTGTCTGACCACATCTGGAGCACATGAGCAAAACAGTCCTGCACACCTGGTCATTCACAATGTAAAACATCCACTAAAAGAAAACATGATTGCTGGATTGCCAGATGATTAACTGTCTTTTATATCAAAGCTTAAGCTACTGTTACATAATCAGAGAAGCATTCATTGTGAAGCACACCAATCTCTAAATCTGAAAGCATCAACCTGTTTGAGCAAGTGAGGGAAATATCCAAATATGTCCACACTTTTAGCCAAAGCTAGTCGTCTGGAGATTTTGTCTGCTGATTAGCTCACCTTCAAGAACATTCTAGAAAGTCACCAGCTGAAGTGATGTGTTGGAAAGAAGCCTGCAGACAGTTTTCTCTCCAAAGCACAGACTTGGCTTCCTCTGTGAGATCAAAAACTCTTCATCGGTCCTCACAGAAACAGATGCAGAAGAGTGAACACAATTCTTATTTTCTGCTTTCTTTCCTAGGACCCCATGCTGATTATTCTGACCACAAGTAAGGACTACTCTTTGTCATGCACTATGGTACAGATTAGTGGCTTTAGAAAGAATAGGAAGTCATGTTGTGTTTTTGAAATTCAGTTTTTATATTAAATTAAATGGCAAATATTGCTTTAAACGTGTGAGCAGACAATTCCCTTATGTGTATTTTTATATGTATGTTTGTGACCCCTAAGTACTTTGTTGGCTTTGTCTCCATTCTGTAACTGAGTTATTGTCTTTAGTCCCAGGAGTCACTGGTGTGCTGCTGGTCCTCATCCTCTTCCTGATGTTCATATCCTCCTCCTACTGTGTACGGTAGGCTAAATCAGACCACCATTATAATAGTCATCATAGTCTTTGTATTAATAGAAGCGAGGAAAGAACCCTCATAGACTTGATGAGCAACTGTAATTGGGATGAATTGGAGCCCGGCTCCACGTCTCCGCTCCTCGATACAAACATGATTTGTATTTATGTCTGTCTGTCAGACAGAAGGCGAGACATCAGTATCTCTGTGTTGTGTTTCTTCGCTTTTCTCTTTCTGTCTGAGCTCATGACTCATTTTGTGTTAGTCAAAGTGAAATGTAAGCTGGAGACCATGAGGAGGCACAATAACAGAAGGTTGTGGGAGAGAAAATCACAGCTCTGTCCTTATTCAGGTCATAGTGGGTCACTCACTATACGTGTATTAGTCTTCCGAACGGTCTCCCTGATTTCCTCGGTAATTGAACAGGGGATAAGAGGCTTTTCCAGACCACTTAAGGCTTTAGATAAGAATTTGGCTAAGTGGCTGGAGTGGTGGGATGATGGCGGCTGCACAGCAGAAGAATACCTGCTTAATGAGTCAGTGATCCACGGATATGAACTTACTTTAGTCTCCAAGGTTATTTATGTTTTACGGATTGCAGTACCTTCATGTCTGCTCCCTGTTGCCTTTAACATTAGAAAGTGTTGAGTTGTGAGAAGCTTTGCGTTACGATGCCCATGGAGGAGAAAATGTGTGCTCTATGAGCTCATCTAACGACTTTGAAGAGAAGCCCACTTTTACAGCTTAATGTAAAAAAAAGAAAAAGTCACGGGCCACAGTGTTTAATTTATTTCAAGTGAGAATATGCATGAAATGAATTCCAAGATGCAATAATTTTATGTATTTATTTTTTGAAATGGAACTTTCCTCTCCAAAAATTCCTTCCACTTTCCCAGGAATGATAGATTGGGAGAGCTTGAGTAATCTCTTCTAGCATCATTCCACTTCATGATCAAGTACAGTTAACTCAGACAAACAACAGAGCTTTGTACTGCATGCCAGAGAGCGATACGTTGCTCTAATAGTTTCTCTTTTAAGTTCTTAAAAGAGATTTATGCTGTGTTTAGTTGTTGTTTCTGGAGAATGATTGACAGATTAAGCTATGTTTTGGTTAGTACAGAACCAGAAGAATCGTATGACATTGTTGGGTGTAACAGGATATCTTAGCCACGTTGTGTATATCTTAGTTACCATTAAAAAAGAGCTGCATTCGAAAAGGGAGAATACAGAGCTTGGTTGTTGTCTGCAGTGTTTATGGGGGGGTTGTTCTGTGTAACGACCTCTTTACTGATCTTTGATGTTCTCCTCACTCAGGCTCTGAGCTGGGAGTCTGTACATCATGTCCTTAGTAAACTCTGATCGTCTTGTAATTTATTACAGCATGTCCAACTATGAGATCTTCTGGTACACACACAACCTCTTCATTGTTTTCTACGTCATCCTGATGATACACATGGTTGGGTAGGTAGCACTAACAGTGCATGTGGGTGTTTGGGTTTCCCCTCTACACTTATGCAACACACAGAGTCATTTGTTTTTCCAAGGAACTGAAAGTCTTTCAGGTGAAATTCAAATGCAGGTACTAGTCATCCCATTCAGCCAAGTGCTTGTTCGCGCCTGTTTTTACTTCTGTGTGGTTGAACTGTCAGCCCCTAGTTTTCATTTTAAATCTATTTTGCCTGAGTAGTCGTAAAAGAGTGATGAGTAAATGTGCTAAAGTGTGACTGATGAAAACATTATGTTGTTTTCATCAGTGGAGCTCTAAAGTATCAGACCAACATAGAGGCACACCCCCCTGGTTGCTTCAGAGCCAACCAGAGCAGCACCGAGCAGCAGGGAGATGAACTGGACACGAGTGAAGAAGAGGAGAGGCGATGCAACGAGGACGCTCGCTTCCAGCCACATTATCCCCAGGTCAGAGTGTGTGTGTGTGTGTGTGTGTGTGAGTGGTCCAGGCATGTGTGTTATGAGCATATTTACATGTGTTTGTGTTTTGGTTTGAGTTGAAGGAAATGTTTGTTTAAGTCTTCGTCAGTGTTTTAGGGTTTGTGGTTGGGGCTTTTGGATGAATGCTGGGTATTTGGGAAGTGTTGGTAGGAGCTGGTCCCATTGAGCAGGGGTGTAATACTGCTAGGGAGGGGCTGCATCCTTTCTCGACATCAAGGCCTGTTTTTGTGTGTGTTTCCTCCTGCGTGTGTGATGATGTGTTTGCACTTGGTCGTTAAGCAACGAGCTGGTTCCATAAATCCCCCCTTAAGTACAGTTGTGCTCCCAGGGCTTTACTGAAGCTGCGAGCAATTAGTCTGTTACAGGTAACTGCTAACAGAAAGGAAGAGAAAAACCTCACACTGTGATATCAGTCGATTTAGTATTTATTCTTGTGAGCGTACTCTCTCTTTTCAGCTGGATTTGATTCAGTCTCCTCGGGTTATTGTGATGGGGAACAGGCTGATGGAATTACAAAGCTTTGATAGAAAATACCTGGTACACATTTCTGTACTAACATTCGCCGACTTAGATACAGTCCCGAGGGAAAATTCGGCTGCTGTAGTTTGAATGGCCTTTATTATGCAAAGTTTCCAGTCGCCAAGCCTCATGATTCAAACCACTTTTCAAATACTGATACCACCAGAACAGCGGCAGCAGTCATTGGTTTGCTTACAGTGCTGCACGAAAGTATTTGCCCCCTTTGTGGGAGTAAATACAAAATGCACTTTTTAAATAAAGACTTAACTGACTGGGCAAAATAAATGAAATCACTCTCTGCTTGTTAAATCGTGAATTAACTGCGATAAAGCAGAGTTTCTGGAAAGCTAGCCTCACTCAAGCCTGATAGCTCCCAGACCTGTTGAATCAAGAAATCACTTAAATACAGCCTGTCTGACAAAGTGAAGTAAAGTGAAAGATTTTAAAAAATGACACATCATGTCATGATCTTAAGAATCTCAAGATAAACAGCAAAGTCACTGATATCTTTCAGTCTGGAAAGAATTACAAAGCAATTTCTAAGATTTTGAGAGTCCAGAGAACCACACTAGGAGCCATTATCTACAAAAAAGACCAAACAAAGTTGGAACCAACAAAACCTTTTCTTTCTGTAGTCCACTCGTTTCAGTAACCAGGAACTGTGATGGATCATGAGCCACATGAGCTATTAAGTCATTGATTTTTCAGATCTTTCCTTTTATGTGACAGTGTTGGGGTCACACCAGAGTAACTGCTGAGATCTTGTAACATAGTGACATCGCAAAAAAAATAAACTCAGGAGAGCAACACACATGACATAAAGCTGTCTTTGTGAAACTGCTTTCATTATCTATCCCATATGCCTGGTTTGTGCTGTGTTGTTTCTGTAGACGTGGCTGTGGGTGTCTGGTCCTCTCTGTCTCTACTGTGTGGAGCGTTTCTACCGCTACATCCAGAGCCGTGACCCCGTTACCATAGTGACAGTCATCAGGCACCCTTGTGATGTCGTGGAGTTGCGCATGCTGAAAAAGAACTTCAAAGCTCGACCTGGACAGGTGAGTTGGTCAAATATCCGCTGCTTTTTGGAGAGAAGGGAAATTCCACTCGTTTGATTCATCTGATGATTTCTTTCTCTCGACATACCCCCTCTCTAATCCCCCCGTCCTCCTTCTTTTACATCCTGCTGGCTCTCTGCGACTTCCCGTCCTCCTCTTTTTTCTCAGCATATCCTTCTTAACTGCCCAGGTGTCTCCTCATTTGAGAACCATCCCTTCACGCTCACAATGGTAAGACCTACTGCAGCCCGCTTTAACGCATTCCCCTGTCGTGACACAGTGCAAGCACACATATATTCTGTATACACATGTGAATGCAGATGTTTATTAGTAGATACTCAACACACCCTCTGCTGATGACTGGCACTTGACTGACACCTGGGCTGTGCAGTAATATTGTGTTTCACGCTGTGTATTGATGCTTACGGGATTAGTTCAGATTCCATGATACAGTAGGAGAAGATAAAGAAATCCCTGTATGCTCGCACAGCAGGAAGGGATGGAATCATTTACACACACACACACACACACACACACACACGCAGCCACATACAAAACCCCCTGATTCCCACAAAGGAGCACAATAACTGTGCATGCCTATGCCTGGTGTGTTATAGAGCTTTGAGGAGGAGGGTAGAGAATCACTCTGACAGAGAGCAGACAGACCCCTGAGGCTAGTAACACTGTCTGCCAACAGGAAGGCCGTGCGTGTGTGTGTGTCCATCAATGTGTGTGTGTGTGTAGATTGTTAAATTTAGTGAAAAGAGCTGTAGCTATGTATTGTATATGTGCTGACCCATGTGTTTGTGTGTATGCCAGTTTTTCTTGTGTTAGCTGCACGTGTCTCTGTGTGTTAACGTGTGTGTTTGTATTTTGAGTAACTGTCAGCCCTTTAACTCCTCACAGTGTCCCACAGAGAACAAGGAAACTTTGGGCATCCATCTGCGAGTTGTGGGAGACTGGACTGGTGGGCTCACACATACACACACACACACACACACACAGAGAAAAGAGTGACACACAGTTTCTATTCCCTATCAAAGCTGACAGGATGCAAGCTGTTTTGTTTTGTTCTCTCTGCTGAGGACACATTTCTGAAGAGCTGCATTCTGATGTGTGTAATCATCCCCTGTTTTTTTCTCCTTGTGTGTGTGAGTGAGAGTGTGCAAGACTCCTTCTTTACCTCAAGGCCAAGATTGTTCCCACAGGTTCATCATCTTCCTAGATGACACATTAGTTAATGGAGTTCAAGAATGTTAAAAATGGCAAGAATGCAGTTTTTACCATTCTTGAACTCCATTAACTAATAAAACCAGAACGAGGACTTGATGTCATTTGGACACAGTATGTGCAGTCTGTTCAGGAAAAGGGACTGGTTACCATGCAGCCAACTTTAAGGAAATATCTTTTAGTGGAAGTTCTGGCTAAAACACTTACTGTCCTTTCCACTTGCTTTGGTACACACCCTAATACACACCAAGGGAAGTTAATCATCCTGGATGACAGGATGAAATGAGAAGGACAGAAATGATGTACTGAAAGGGCCTACATCTCTGCATGGTAACGATATCTGTACTTTTAGTTGCATTGCTCATGACCAGTGTTGGGACATATATCACATATAGATACTGTTGCTAGATTTATTTTGAAGCAGCTCCATATAAGGTTTTTCTAAGCATTTTGATCTTTTGAGCACAAGCTTCTCCCTCAGCCTTTTTGTCCCGCATCAGTGTATTTTTGTTTGTTTATCTTGTATCCTCCAACTCTGCATTTTTTTCTGGTTATATTTAATATCATAAAAGGATGACTGATGGGGCTTTGTACTGATATGTGGCATATGTGAGGTTACGTTGCAGTCATTAGTTGTTTCTGAAATTTAGGCACGCTGAGGATAAACACTAACGTGATGCAATGAGTACTGCAGCTCATTAGTCCTGACATGGAGTACATGAGTAATTCGATTTTTAACCTCCCCAGGTATGTGTGTGTCAACATCTGAAAACGGTCTATAATGGGAACAAGAACAAAATCAGAAATGTATTTTCATTTTCAGTACTTATGATCAGTGACAGATGACACTGCCTGTCACTTTCCAGCATTCCAGTAGGCCAATCAGCACCATCCATTCAGAGTAAAAATTAATACTAACTAAATAAAAGACAAATGAACCATATTCAGAGCAACAGCAGACTCATAAATAATTTCTAGAAATATATGCTTGTCTGATTGTTCATTTGAGAATTCCCCACAAAGGTGAGATGTGCATATTTTTTTAACTTGTTGAATTGCAGCTTTGCACCAGGACTGCTGTCTGCCACATCCTGCAGCTATAAAGTGTGTTTTTGAGTGGAAAGATCAGTACTGACATTCATGAGTTAGGACCTGTAGCCTATGATGCTGGAAATGTGTTACAGGCCAATTAATTTTCAAAAATTTATGAACTCTTACTGGGAATTTATGCTTCAGTAGGAAATTCATGCCGTAGCTACTTTGTAACTGCAAACACTTCTAAAACCCTATAACCCTACCTGCAACCTAATCTGACGTGCAACTCCTTGGAAATGTAAGAACACGTCACCTTGACGCAGCCTGCAACTTAAACTAACAACTATTGCAACCATTGATTCCTCTTGTCCATTTCTGCCTTCTTTTTCTCAGTTTTTGAATAAATCGGTGAAAGAATAAGGATATTAGTGCATTACAAGGAATAATAATCATATCATCAATATAAGGGTTTCAAGGGACTCGAAGGGACAGGATGAGGAGGTCGGACAATTTAGAGGGCGTCAGAATAGAGCTGCTGCTCCTGCACATCGAAAAGAGTCTGCTGAGTTAGTTGAGGGATCTGACTAGGATGCTTCCTGGACGCCTCCCAGGTGAGGTATTTGTAGTATGTCCTAGTGAGAGGAGACCCCTGGGGCAGAACCAGGACTCGCTGGAGAGATTACATCTCACAGCTGGCGTGGAAACAATTCTGTGTCACCCTGGATGAGCTGCAGGAGGCTGAGGTGATGCAAGTCTGGGATTCTCTGCTCAGACTCATGCCCCTGCAACTTGGACCCAGATAAGCAGTAGAAAATGAATAGATGGAAGTTACATTGACAGAAGCATTATGTATCTAAATATTCTAATAGGCTTGAGAGTATATGTGACCATTAGGAGATCCCTCTGGTTTTTTCACAAATCACACCATGCCTGAAACGATCTCCTCTCCTCTGTCCTCAGAACGATTCACACAGCTGCTGCTTCCTGAGCCAAGGATAGACATGGAGATCCTTCCCATGGCCCAAAAGAGGAGATACCCCAAGTACGTTTCTGTGTGTGTCTGCTTAAATAATGTGGCTGACTTGATTTCTCATGAAGGCTCAGAATCCCAGAATGGCTTAAGGTTTCAACCTTTTGACCTCTGACTCAGTGCTCTTCCTGCTCTGTGTTTGATAGACAGTCAGATGAGTTAAACAAACCATCAAAGGCCCAAACCCCCTTGGTCTCCTGTGTTGGAACAAATTTCATTTTTTTAAAAATAATGGAATATATTTTGACCATGAATATAAATATTTCAGAAGTGTTACAGATTCCTGTATTCATGATTATGTGACAGTAATGGCAAACCTCACAAACCACGCCTCATATGGATGGCCCTCATGTTATTTATCTTTTATGTAGTTTCATGTGTGATATCTTCTCAGTATTCTGTGTTACATTGAGTTAAGTTTGTGTCTAATTTTTTGTGTGTGTATTCTTGATCACACAAGAGAGCGAGCAGCTGTTGTGGAGATATTTATGTATTTGGGGGATTGCTGTCTATTTGTCAGTTCACACACACCAGAGCACAGACAGACAGACACACGCACACACACACACACACACACACAGACACACACACAACTGCACCCAGACTAGGATTTCAAATGCAGGATGTTTATGTGTGTTTGACCCAAGGGAGAAATATAATTGCATATGTGTATATTTATCTTGGTAGCTTCTCAACCAACGATCTTTTGTTTTCTTTGTGTTGTTGTTTTTTTTGTCCACATTGTATGTTCAGAGTTTATGTTGATGGGCCATTTGGAGGTCCGTCAGAAGAGGTATTCAACTATGATGTCAGTCTTTGTGTTGCCGGCGGAATAGGAGTCACCCCGTTCGCCTGTGTGCTGCGGGCGCTGCTGTGAGTTCTTACAAAAATATATTATATGCTTATAAATGATGCACAGACTGGGCATTTATTAATGGACTTCTTCCTTCCTTCCTGCTGTACACCTAGTGATGGCTGGATGGGTTTCAGGTTGCAGAGGTTGTATTTTGTGTGGGTCTGCAAGGAACTCCAGTCGTTTTACTGGTTCGCAGAGCTGCTGTGTGCTCTGCATCGCAAGGTCAGGACAAACTCTGGCTGTTAGAACCTTCATGTTATATGAATCATGCTGGAATTAAATGGCAAGCTATAATTCAAGTTTTCTAAATGTTTGTGGCATTCGGCAGACGAAGGTCAGAGGTGTATGTGTCTGTGAGACAGCAGAAGTTGTAGACTTGAGCAAAAAGCCTCTGTTTTTTGTTTGCTGGGTTTCACACAGTCTTGAGGCTGTTTGTAGTCTCGCCTCTGCTTCTGTATTTCAGAAAAATCTAGAAAATAAATGCTGCATTTATATCCTGTATCGTACTTTATGAATGAAATCAAATACACATCAGCAACACTACAAACCATGTTTTTCATTTAGCTCTGGAACGAAAACAGACCGGACTACTTTAATCTGAAACTGTATATCAGTCAACCAGACAGCTTGCAGGTAATTGTGGCACACACACACACACACACACACACACACACACACACACACACACACACACACACACACACACACACACACACCAGTGTTTCTCTTTGCTAATCTTGTAATTTTATTGTATTTCATTGTCACTTGCTCTTCTCGGTTTATCTTTTGTTAGATTTTAAGAACTCCACCCACTAGAGGGCGGTGCTTTACAAACAGAGAGAAGCTACAGCGCACAGTTTAAAGTGTATCTGTTGCATGTTTTCCAGACTGTTCCATTAAAGCAAAAGCTTTTGTTCTTCTAGGAAATGTAACAGCCAACCAATATAGAAAAAAAATAATTCTGTTATATTAGTTTATCGAAAACATTTTGAGGAGTTTTGAACGTATTCGTGCGACTCTCGCGGTGGACGTCTGATTACGAAGTTTACGTCAGTCGGACCCAACCGGACCCTTGCTTATTTTAAACTGTCCGGAGCCTCGAGTCCTCTGGGGTCCTCTCTGGTCCGAGCACCTACTTCATTCATTTTTTTAAAATTTTGTGACCTCGGTGACTTGTCCACCGAGAATTTACATTACCGTATAGAAACTAAGCGTGCGGCCCGAGCGGCGAGCTTCAAAGACGTATAACAGGAAGTAGTTAGCCCTCGATTCTGAAGCTAGCCGTGTCCGCTACGGGACATACAATGGACTTATTGACATAAATATACATTACAAATAGGCATAACGTCACAATGACCGACTTCTGTTTTTGTATGGCATACGCCGAATTCTTGCTATCTCCTCGTTAGTATAGTGGTTAGTATCCCCGCCTGTCACGCGGGAGACCGGGGTTCGATTCCCCGACGGGGAGACGACGACTTTTTATCCGTTTAGCATCACACAACATCGCTGGGTGTTCCCATCAGCCTTGGGGTTACTCAAAAATGTTTGGCACATTATTCATTGCTTTTCTCAAAAATAACAGGATACATTATTTAACTACTTAGCCAAGAAAGTAATTTGTTAAACTACTCTTTACATTACTGTGGACTGTGGTTGTTGCGGTCCTGGACGCAGATTGCATTTGAATTGCCCTTTTTTGCAATAAAAATAAAATAAATGTCCAAAAGCTCCAAATTTCCAACTGTGTTAAGGTTCACCAAACCAGCCAGTTTATTGGTTGATTCCCATTTCATTTACATTCACCTTTTTGTGACTAAATTTCCTTTGCTCTACTAACAGTAGACTGACACAGCTATGTCCAGCACTGGTGGCCCTTAAATTAGATACCACATTCTTTTAGCCTCTAGGAGAAAATAGGAGAAAAAAACAGACTTTTTCACTTTTTTGATTTAGAGAGATGTACACTTTATCTGATAGAAGTCTCAAACAAAAAATGTTTCTCATAAACAGTATAAATGTTTCTTTGTTATGTTTTTTTCTGTAGTAGTAATAGCATTAACTTTATGTAACATCTAATGCAAATGTGAATTCAAAGCATCCTAGTTTTTTATACTTTTTTTGCAGAGCATGTCTGAGGAGAAGTACCGCCCACTCACATCAAGGATGCAGATTGGTCGGCCCAGGTGGAAGTTACTCTTTGATGAAATTGAAAAATCCAACAAACAGTGAGTACAGTGGGACTATCCAGTGAGTCTCGTAGCTGTAGAAACGTGTATATAACATTGTTGTTAAAATTGATTTCTCTGTGGTTTCAGTAAACGTGTTGGTGTTTTCTGCTGCGGACCGAAGGGCATCTCCAGGACTCTCCACCGACTGTGTAACTCACCTCAATACAATGGAACAACATTCGAATTCAACAAAGAGTCGTTCAGCTGATTAAACTTTAGAGCTGGTGCTACACTGTCAGGGCATATCAGTAGAAGTCATCTACTTTGGGGTAGATGGCTTCTCATTCAATCATGGGAAAAGTTTTTAGTTAAATTAAAGTTCTTAGTACCTTTGGACAATCATGGTTGCTTAAAAAAATCTTGGATGGATTTTCATTTGATATAAATACTGACTGTAAAGTTAAATAATGATAGACTATTTATATTCAATCTCTGTACATGTTTTCTAAAGGTCTGGCACATCGAAACAGCCTGTTGGGTGCTTTAAATAAGCTTCGACTTTGGTTTGTGACCCAATCAACATGTGAGAAAAGCTTGGAGTCTCCCGAAGCTTCTGTATCATCCCTGCCCTGTTGCACCCCTCTGTGGAGTAAAATTGCATTCTCATGTTGGAGTCGAGTGTGAGGAAAAAGGTGTGACTCACCGTGATCTTATCACAGTATTAAGAGACTTAAGAGCCAAGCCCCCACCTAGTTCTAAATATCCAAAATATATGGATATCTTCTACATCCAGAATCAACTGGCCCAACATTTGTTTTGTCAGCATCTAAAATATACTGCTCACACATTCTTAATTCTTGCTTATTACCAAGTTGTAATTACCCTGGATTTGTCGATGAACGCTGACTAAATGATGATCACATTCTTCAAATACAGTGCTTAACAAATTTATTAGACATTAAACCACTGAAACTGATTTCTCTGTTCAGGTAATTAAGTGTAATTTGGTATCGTACTCAAATAATAATATTAATAATGTGCTTTACTATTTTTTCATACTTTTGTAAAGCAGTAAACCTGAAAATGAATGGATAATAACAATAATTATATTTTAGCATTAAAGGTATTTCTATTAAAGAACATGTGCATACTGGTGAATCAACTATTACAGCAACATAAAAATGATTTTAGTAATTACCAGTACTGTTAATTTAGGGCAACTGTGGGCTAAATTTACACTGGGGCGATGGTCGAAGAAAATTGTCAAGCAGTGTATGTTTAGCATGCATGTTAGATTTAAACGCTCAGAAAAGGGGGCAAGGATTTTAGGTCTCTGCAGATTGTTACGGGTCTGTATGTTTCTCTCACTGTGGAAGGATTTGTAGACAGCCTGGAGGGAAGTGTGACATTTGACAAAACTAAGAGGCAGAAAAAAGTATTACAACACTTATCTCAGAGTCTGAGGCAGTGTGGTTTAAAAATGGGCACACGATGATGCAGTCTTTACACACCACTACACCTCAAGCTTTTTTTTACTTTTTTTTTTGTTGCTTACTTTATTTATATTGTTTAAAATAAATGTACAATTTGACATGTCAAGGTTTTGCAGGATTTTGGCAATCTTTACTGAGTCTACTCACAGGTATATAACGGAAGCATATTTCAGGTTATGATGATTTACTGGTTTACTTTAGTATTTGTCATGTTTAAAACCTCTGATTTTTTTTGAATGCCACAAACTGGAGACTGGAGGTTTCTACAAAGAATAAACATCTTGATTTTTTTCTGATCAACTGAGTAAACGTTGTAATTATAATTTGAAATTGTTGACATTTATCTAAATCTTTAAGATCAACTTTCTTTTTTGGCACAAGTATGAAATAAATGGTTTATATTTATTACATCTTTATTAAATGTACTGTTTTCAATCATTGAGTGATTTAGTTTTACATTTATTTATAATTGAAACTACACATTTCTAGTCGTAATGACCACTCAAACATCGCACTGCAGTGCAGTAACTGAACAGCCCAGTCAATCAGCATTACATGCAGATTTCTGCCACCATGCTGTAAAATACACAATCTCCTAGTTATTTTTAAAAGTGATTATCAACATTATTGCATAAAAAATAGGCAGCAAATTTGCATCAAGTTGGATTTTTAATGAAGCATGTACAAACTCGTGATTCATCTTTGTAATCACTGTAACAACTACAGTTAATTTGCTTGTGAGAGGATTGCAAGAAAAACTGCACGCTGTCTTTTAGCATCAGTTCAAATACACACATTAGCACATTAGAAATTTAGTCATTGTTTTCTCTGAAATCATATTTTTAACCACTCAAACTAAACTCACAACAGTGGTTAATGTACATTTTTTACATTTATTGCATATTTCACAAAACCCTGGAAGTTAAAACTACATCAGAAAAACTACTTTGAGCCTTATTTCCTCAAGGAATCCCAAAATAATTTTTCTATTCCGAATGTGTGCCGACTGAATGCAAAACATTTTAAGGTGATCCTCCTAGCGGCAGCTCCCTGCTGTTTGCTCATAGTCTCTTTTTAAATGGTCTCAAATCTTAAAGGTTTGGTTCACCTGTCCCCATCACGCTAATGCAAAGGAGGTTGCTTCTTGTTGTCTACCCTAATTAGATTAGACAAATCCTGCAAATCCATGTAAAGTTATTTTTAAAACCTGTAACTGTCTGCACGGACAGCTATGTTGCTAACATATCAGTGATTTATCAGTGCTATCACCACTACCCACTTCCTTTCTGTTGATTCCATAGTAGATACCTGCAAGACACTGAGGTGTAAATATGTTTTTTCTTGTTTGGATGAACTGTATTTTCCTTTTTTTAAAAAGTTGCTTCACTGGCTCATCTGTACATGACTATATTTTAAAAAACATAATCAGATTCTTGTTTTTAATTGGCTTCATAACCATCACAGGGTTGTGCAGTACCTGTGTTACAGAGTGGTCTGATATGAAGATGATCCTTCCTCTGAGCTGCTATGCAGTAATGGCTGTCTCTCCCCGTAGCTTGATGCTCTCTTCTTCCTCTGATTGCGCTTCCATTTCCGTCTTGCAAAAACAATGATTACTGCGATGATTGCAGCAATCAGAGCTCCCAGAATCCCGGCACCCACGAGCCACTGCCAGATCTGTTGTGCCTGCTGGAGGTAGGGGTTCAGGAACTCTTGAACAAACCTCTGACCTATGGTGAGACAGATAGGATAGGACAGTAAAGCTTAAAGAAAAGGCCATTTAGGAGATATGCTTACAGTTATGCACTGACCTGGGTCCAACAGATAGGCATATTCATATCCAAGAGCCTTATTGGACAGGAAATAATCTCCGTTTCTATAAAGAGGCAGGAAGGGAACCATATAATAGCCATCATTGTGACCAATAGGGGCATTGGTGCGTGGGTAGCTGTTTCGTGGAGGCTGGTGGTTCCTGAGCCAGCGCTCATAGATACTAATGAAGAGAAGAAGTGAATAAGAAGAGAAAAGGGACAGAAAGAAAAAACTACATGAAAAAATTGAATATATATCATGATTCTACGTGATATGCAACCTATGCATCCTTACATCTTCTCTAGGTCTCGCTACTTTTATCTTTCTCACTGCATTACACCCAGTGTGTGCAGTTTACCTTTTGCCAATAATATGGGTGGATAAGTGTTACTATACCTGTCAATGAAAGCATGATGTAGCAGGAATATTGGGTCATTAGCTGAACCCTGTACTGATGACATGGAACCGTTCATGAACATATGCAAGGCGTTGTGCAAGGTGCTCTGGCCTGACACGGCCATACCCGTCTGTGGACTTGCAAAACCTGCAGAAGGTGCATGATACAGGAATGGCAACAATGTTTACACAGGAAGATAACACTCAGGGATGAATTTAGTAGTAAACAGTTTGTAGGTTTATATGAGAAAAGTGTTTGTGCAGAGAAAAACGTGAGCTTGGTGGAACAAAAATGAGAAGGAACTGAGATATATTACGACTTAAAAGTCTTACAGCTCACCTGTGCGACCAAAAAATGTAATTTATTATAATTAATTTCAAAAGTTCTCTGAGACAACGGGGGAATCATTTTCATATTAAATACATTTGAAGTTTTAACAGAATTGATGTCCTGATGAAAGAATGTCCTCTTTCACACCTCGTTCAAATGCACTTGATGTAATTTAATTCAGGACTCAGCTTAAGGGGCAGCCTGTGATTTACAACAAAACTGGAAGCATGTCTAATGATATAACGTGTGCAGGATGTGTTAAACTCCAACAATAAACACATAAAATAACTAGCAGGTTTTAGTGTCGATGTCTGCATTAGAGTTTGCAATTCCTTGTACACACACTGGTTTGTATCTACCTTTTGTGTTTCCAATGTGCCAGTGCTCATTCACAAGCTTAGTAAGATTAAGCTGAACTTTGGTGATTAAACATGAAAGAAGAGAGGACTAAAACAAATGTATGTGCGTGTCTGCCTCTCACTCCTACCCTCTAGGACATTTCTAAAGCTCATGTTGGCAAATCGGTCCATGGGTCCTGTCTCGTACTCGGGGAGGCCCACAGCGAACTCCACATCATCTGAATTGGGAAGTCGTTGCACACGATTGGTATCATGGTTGCCGGGATTACGTAACAATGGACCCTCCCCCGTGGCATTACATAATGCTTCTCGGCTGTTATACTCCTCTGACTGGGTGCAGATAACCTATACAAATGTATAAATGCAAAAGTGTAAACATACATGTTTCTCGGGCTGTTATAGCTCACAAACCTGCGGGCCTCCATAAGGCTTTAATATGGCTTTCTTACAAATAGTAAATGGGCATTAATAGGCATTAGTGAAAACTAATGGAACTCTCTGAGTATTCAGAACAATGCTGCTTTCAAAAATCACAACTTTAACATAAAAATCTCTCAAATAGTTGGATTAACAGGATGAACCAACTTAATCCTGTGGGCTTGTTTTTACAAGAAAATGAGCTTTCAGTGAGTTAATGTATAAAAACTGTTTAAAGGACCACATATAATCAAATATGGGTATTTCCACTCTAAGACACACTGAAACCCAGGGCATGAGGATCAATTTTTCTTACCTTCCATGATGAGAAGACAGAGGCAGTGCTGATGAGGTTGGGATTAAGGGAGTTGCGTCCACCCATCAAGGCATCGGTACACACGTCACAGGTCTGGGAGTTCCTCCAGTCCCAGTATGGGATGGTGAAATTAAAATCTCCTGTTAGCTTCCTGATCTCATTCTCCCAGTGAAGCAGGAAGACTCTGTGCCAGGGCAGAAATGCTGCAGATTCATGAGCAAAATCGATATCTTGCCATACATTCCCTGGTCCTCCCAGGAGGGCATCTCGGGACACATAGTAGTGCATCCACACAAAAAGGTCATAGGTGTTGATGTCAGAGAACATGGGGTTCTCACCATTTTCTCCCATCTGTGCCCTTGTGCCAGTGGCGATGACATAGTCACGATTGATGGTGTTTTTACCCAGGTTCAGATAGGAGATGAACTTCTGCTGTTCAGCAGTCGACATAGTCAGGATGTTCCTGCGCACTGATTCCCTGTACTCAGCACAGTTTGAACCCCAGTAACCAAACCTACACTCGCCACAGTTAAAACCTCCATAGTTTCCAGCACAGCGGCACGTCCGGTTGAAGAAAGCTAAAGGCCAACGCTCTCTGTCATCGATCCCACTGTGAGGGTACTGGGGTCCATGTGGCTCGTCTGAAATGACCACGTCTGTGCAGAAACCGCGGCCTGACAGGGCACCGCAGGCTGAGCCATCGCCATCCCACAATGGACAGCACTCTTTGGTCCGCAGTCCTTCTGAAGTGGCACAAGGGCGAGGAAACTGGCTTACACAAGCCCCAATCAGCTGTAAGAAAACTAAAGACATACACAGTCTTCTCATGGTGAAAAGTCAAAGGCACTCCACTCAGGGGGAATATAGATTCTTGTTAAAATTGTGAGAACCTCTTGTCCTCACAGAAGGTTAGGGAGAGCAAAAAGCAGCACCAGCAAATAGATTCACTTACAAAAAGTCACTTCCAGTTAAGCAGAGAAATACAGGCTCACACATTTCCAACTTTTGCTGTTTCCCCCCCTTTTTTCTGTTTTGTAATATCTACTCCTCTAACCTACCATCTAACTAGCTACCAAACCTCCCTCAACCCTTACACTCATACACCCAGCCAACAGCCCCTTGTTCTCTGCCTACTCATTGAGCTGTTTTAGGGGGCTGTCCTCTGAAAAGTGTGTGATCTCACGCAGCATCACATGCTCAGGATAATATTCTTATTTCACTTTGTCTAGAGACCAGCTGACCTCTACTCCACTTCACCTCGGGCAGAAATGTCTGGTGTGTGTGTGTGTGTGTGTGTGTGTGTGTGTGTGTGTGTGTGTGTGTGTGTGTGTGTGTGTGTGTGTGTACAGTACTCCCCTCCCTTGGGCAAAGCCTCTCCGGGAATTTATGCATGATCCGATGTGCTACAGAAACGTGTGACAGAAAGGAGCAGAAGTTGAGGAGGTGGGAGAGCGATACCGGATAGTGTATTAATGAAAGCCAGGCTTGAATTTAAATATTAAGACAGTGTGTTAGGATGGGATGAGTTTGTGCTTCTACTTGGTCTTTTTATGATGTTAAAGAAAGCAAAAATGTAATCTGCTACCTTCAGCGATTATGTTTAGTACTGTCTCAGAATATCTCAGAATATGTGCTCTAATAAAAGGCATTAAAAATTTGATTTGCTAATCAGTTACCATCCATCCATCCATCTTCATCCGCTTTATCCGAGGCCGGGTCGCGGGGGCAGCAGCCTAAGCAAAGAGGCCCAGACCTCCCTCTCCCCAGCCACCTCCTCCAGCTTATCCGGGGGAACACCAAGGCGTTCCCAGGCCAGCCGAGAGATATAATCTCTCCAGCGTGTCCTGGGTCTGCCCCGGGGCCTCCTCCCGGTGGGACATGCCTGGAACACCTCACCCAGGAGGCATCCTTGTCAGATGCCCGAACCACCTCAGCTGGCTCCTTTCGATGTGGAGCAGCAGCTGCTCTACTCTGAGCCCCTCCCGGATGGCCGAACTTCTCACCCTATCTCTAAGGGAGAGGCCAGCCACCCTTCGGAGGAAGCTCATTTCTGCCGCTTGTATCCGCGATCTCGTTCTTTCGGTCACTACCCACAGCTCGTGGCCATAGGTGAGGGTAGGGACGTAGATCGACCGGTAAATTGAGAGCTTCGCTTTTACACTCAGCTCCCTCTTCACCACGACGGACCGGTGCAGCGTCTGCATTACTGCAGCTGCAGCCCCAATCCGTCTGTCGATCTCCGGCTCCCTTCTCCCATCACTCGCGAACAAGACCCCGAGATACTTGAACTCCTCCACTTGGGGCAGGAACTCATCCCCGACCCGGAGTGGGCACTCCACCCTTTTCCGGCTGAGAACCATGGCCTCAGATTTGGAGGTGCTGATCCTCATTCCCGCTGCTTCACACTCGGCTGCGAACCGTTCCAGTGCGAGCTGGAGGCCCTCACCCGATGAAGCCAACAGAACCACATCATCTGCAAAAATCAGAGATGAGATTCTGAGGCCACCAAAGCAAAAGCCCTCCGCCACTTGGCTGCGCCTAGAAATCCTGTCCATAAAAATTATGAACAGAACCGGAGACAAAGGGCAGCCCTGGCGGAGCCCATCACCCACCGGGAACGAGTCCGACTTATTGCCGGCAATGCGAACCAAGCTCTTGCAACGGTTGTATAGGGATCGAATGGCCCGTAGCAATGGGCCAGACACCCCATACTCCCGCAACACCTCCCACAGGACACCCTGAGGGACACGGTCGAATGCCTTCTCCAGGTCCACAAAACACATGTAGACTGGTTGGGCAAACTCCCATGCACCCTCAAGTATCCTCGAGAGGATAAAGAGCTGGTCCAGTGTTCCGCGACCAGGACGAAAACCGCATTGTTCCTCCTGTATCCGAGGTTCGAGTAGCGGACGAACTCTCTTTCCAGCACCCTGCCATAGACTTTCCCAGGGAGGCTGAGGAGTGTGATATATTAAACATGACATTTTATTCAATCTGCCATGTTATACCATGACACATCAAACCTCTTTTAGAAAAGGTTAGATTGAGCTTCACTATAATTTGACAAAATAATATAACGGTGTCTGTCACAGAAGGTGTTTTAAACTCTTTTAACTCATAATGAAGAATGGGGAGGGGGGGGAATTATGTCCTTTACAGACCATTATGAGTTAAAGGTGATAGGATTAAACATAATCATAAGTGTACTTTGTGGTGGTTAAATACTTCCACACACTGATGTGGCAGGTGGAGCAGTAACATTAAGGACTATGTTGAGATTTCAACCTACATTAAAGCCAACACTAATGCTGAGGAAATAGACTAATTCTTTATTTTTAGGAAACAAGGCCATTTTTGTAATAAACATACAAATAATATTTTTTTTCTGATATATAAAGATTGCCTCTGTGACTGGAATTTTAGTTCAGATGCATGCAGGCTGCATAAGAGTCTTGTGTGATATTTCATTTTGACCTAATTTCATGCCCCATCAATAAGAGTGAAAGGGGTGAATTGTTTTTCTGTTGCACAAATATACAGGTTATTACTGACACTGAAAACACTAGTTCATCCACATGGAATCATGAATGAAACCTTTAATGCTGCTGCTGTTTAACAGCAATCATGTTGAAAACTCAACCTTTTAGTCCAAAAGAGGAAAAAGTACAGTAAAATTGTTACGGTTGCTTTGCTTTTCAAGTCTTTAATTGCAAATGAAATGGAAGAGTGAATAGATATAAAGTTGTAGTCATACTTTCCACCAAATGATTAAGATGCTTTGTGTAATAAATACAGTGTATTAATTGTTAATATATTGACAGTGTATTAATAGTATGTAGAAGACGTTTATAGCTGATAAAATACACTCAAAGGCTAATTGCATAAGAAATGAAATGTAATAATGGGTCTTTGTCAGTATAGCCTCATGGTACACACCACATGGTACATCGTGACGATCAGCTGTACGTGGAAACTTCCAGGAGGAGAAAGAGAGAGATTTTTTCTCCACAGGTTCCGTTCAGACTGGTACAGTACTCAGGGCAGAAAGTCATCTGCGCAAGCTTTAGGATCACAAGCCGGTCACATGCTACCGTAGCCAGGCACGGGATGCAGCTTATCTCGCCGCAGGAGCGCAGTGGAGCGCACAGGAATGACCATCACACGATAAACCTGCCCGCAGGGCTCCTCTGAGAGAGACAAGGGCACACACAGACTGTTTGAAAAAGTACTTTTATTTGAACTTACCAAGAATTTAACCTGAAATTACAACAGTAGGCTTCAGTAACTCCTGAATAACTCGGAAACCACGTGACGTCGAGTAATGGCTTCGGATTGAGACATTCCCATAAAACTTTTTTTTCCTGTTTCATCCAGACACAAGAGGGCAGCATGAGCCATTTGAAGATAGACCACCAGGGAAGTTGCCTGTCACAGCACGATTACTGCACGCAGTCAGAGTCCTCCTCATCATGCGTAATGAGATAACAGAGGAGGTAGATGACGGCTGATTTGTCTAGCTGGAGGGGATTCTTACGGTTGTTTTACGTTTGACATCTCACAAAACTCCCGCAGGCTTTTAAAAGCCAACCTGTACAAAACTGACCTCCACAGATCAACGAGGAAGTTGTCTTTGTTTTTCTTTTAATGCCATCTAATGTGCACTTGAAAATCTGTAAAAAGAAGAAAAGAAAATCACAAGAAGAATTTCAGCTCAGTCTTGAAAACAGACCTAACTGCACCTGTTGCATCTCATCGGTGTGTGTGCGCATGCTTGTGCAGAAGAGATAATCAAAAGCTATTATTTTCATAAACTATGAGCTGAAGCTTTTAATCTTTATCCAGAAACAGTTTCTATAAATGAAACCTCAAGTTGTGGAGAACCCCCCCCCCTTTTACTTGTCTTCCTTTTTAAAATGTAATATATTTTCCTTGCGATTTTACAAAGTTTTATTTTATTTCTGCAGGGCAAAGCTAAAGCAGAGCTGCAGTCTCCCCAATCTCTGTGCCATCCCTGTTATCACAGCATCCTGGTAGTCAGAGACACTGTGACAGCTTGTCAACCTGTGCTGACAGTTTACATCGACACTGAGGCTGCTTTTCAGAATGTACGCACCCAGTATCTGGAACAGCCTGCCTGCAGAATTGAGAGCAACCTCCCTGAAACCCTTTAAAATGTAAATTTACATTTCCCTGGATATATTATAAAAAATATACACACCATTTTGATTTATTGCATTGCCAAACCCACAGTGACTGCAGTGAGTTTTTTCTAAATAGATCTGCCAATGATGTGAGACTTTTTCTTTCTTACTGGTTTTTCACTTGTTTCAAGTTTTTTGCAGAACTTCTCCACGATGTGTAAAGTACGTGGACAGATCTGTCTTTTGTGCTATATGTGCTTGATGACAAATCTGCAGTCTACTTAAGTCATATTAAAACCCACTCTCCACTTGTTCAATGAAACAGCAGCCACATTACATGTTTCATAACTGACGTCCTCATTTCTCTTTTGGCATTGTGCGATTTGTAGGTTTTTTTCCCCCTCTATTTGTCCTACTTAGAGTGGGAATATCACAGAGAAGTGACAACCCTGTAAATCAGCTATGTGTCTATGGCAACCACTGTTATTTTGAAATGCCATTGAATAATTGATTTTCCGACTGTGACTGTGAGTCTGTTGTGCTTGTGATTTGCGGAGGAGTGTCGTTAAAAAGACTTTTACCCTATAGATGTTATATGTGTCTGATGCACAGTATTACACACTGATTACACAAACGCACATACAGAGTGCAGGTGTGTTTTGCAGGGTGAATTTTTCTTGGGATGATTCATTTGTCACTCCAGTTATATTTTCTGTCCGCTCTGTGCAACCACAAACTCTGTTGAACAGTATCAGGGCCAGAAAAATGCTCCAGATGATTCAGTGGATGATTTTTCTCCATCATATCATTCAGTCCAGTTCTCCATCATTTGACACAGTTCATCCTAACACATGTCATTGATTTGTCTCAGCTTCATCAATATTAATTCACTTATTGATCCAATCTTGCATCAACAGGTTTTAAGTGTCTCTGCGAGTGATTAACGACTTTAATCTCTCTCCATGTGTGCGTGCATGTGTGAAGGAAAGATTAGTTGGCATCAAATGAGACAAGCTGAACTGATCAATTAGATGCTTGTTGATTTTCTGTTTTACTATAAAAGTGAAGGGTTGCTATGGAAATGGCATCTGAGATCTGCCATCCATACAATTAAGCGTGAGATCCAATGTTCATTTATCTTGAACAGGTCTGTTAACCTATTAAGGTGACCCTAACATTAACCTTATGAAATCAGAATATCGACACATCTGGTATGTGTGTGCCCAGAGTTCATTAAATTTAACATTTTACATCAAAATTGGAAATTTTGAATCCAATATCTTGTATCTTGGGACATTTTTTTGAGTGTGCTTGATTTTAATTGAGTGCTACCTGAGGCATTGAATATTTTTGTTTTTGTCCCATTGTGCACAGAGATTTCTCCAAATTCTCTGAAATTATTTAAAATATTACGTACTGTCGATGATTTGACGAATAAAGTATTTGCATTCTGAAATGGTTCCACAATTTGCAATCATTTTTTGAGGTTTTTTTTTTTTAGAGATTGGTGAACTGTTGTCCATATTTACTTCTGAGAAACTCTCTAAGATGCTCTCTCTATACACAGTCATGTTACTGACCTGTTGCTAATTAACCTAACTAGTTGCAAAACCTTTCCCCAACCGTTTCTTTTGTTGCCCCAATCCTAACTTTTTTGAGACATCTTGCTTCCATCAATTTCAAAATGAGCTCATATTTTTCCTTAAATTATACATTTTCTCAGTTTATAAATTTGCCCGTTGTTGATAAAATAAGGGTTTATGATATTTGCAAACCATTCTATTCTGTTTTTATGTACATTTTTACACAGCATCCCAATGTTTTCACAACTGGAGCTGTGCATACAGTTATTGCAATCTGTCTCCCATAGTCCTTTTGCACTTAGTCGATTTCTTAATGCTGTATTCAGTGATTGGTAACCAAGTGGTGTTTATCAGACTGGTATCAATGCAGTCATTAGTAACTGGAAAATGTATGACACATCTGGTATGATTGAAAAAGGAGCAAATGTTGAACCTCAATTGCAAATTGTTATCATTAAAGAAGTTTACTAAGTGGTAATTGTATACAGCAAAACCTAATAGACACCTGCTTGGCTAATTGAATTACAGCCTGGCATCCACATTTAAGAACCCAATACAAGACTAAAAAAAAGAAGAAAGAAATGTGACATCATCCATTTTTATTTTCAGTGACAGATTTGATTTTCTTGGACATGCATAGATATTCTGCCAGAAACCGTTTAACTAGGTGCAGCAGAACCTTCCCCAAACTGCAACCTCTCACCCAGTTCAATGGTCCTCAGCTGCCCATCATCATTCTGGTCTGCACCTGCATCTATAAACATTATTTACACATTTGGGGTTTTGGTCGTTGTGCACTTATAAATGCCATCTGTCTATGCCAAATATGGCCTCACATCAGAACACTCCTACCTTTGTGGTTTGTTCTTGAACATTAGCCATAAAGGTTGAATTCATGCTGAGTCCTTTTCCCCATTCAGAAGCCTGCACTTACTCATCTGTTTTTAATACAAGCTTGCACAGAAAATTGTGTTTTGTGTCATTTTTATAAGAGAGGGCAAACACCACATCTGCTGCGCTGCTCTTCCTGTACCTGCTACTGCTGCAACTGTGAAGTCTCACAGACTTGTTTCTCACATATTCAGGCAATTTCTTATCATTTGTAAGCCATGCTGCATCTGTTGCATTGCTCACAGGTACCTCCACTTTTAAAGGTAGCCTACTTCACTTGATTCATTAGATTAAGCACACATTTTACCAACTTGAAAATAGAAACATTGTAGTAGATAAAGACACCATGCAGTTTTTAAACATATCTACAGTGCTGCACAGCCTTGTAGAAGCTTTGAATAAACGATATATTCACTAGTGTCAATGGAAGTTTGCATTCGAGTCTTGAGGCAGTTGTCACTTATGGGGAGTTTTACCCATTTTCTGACCCTTGGAAGACTACAAACACACATAGATAATGTGAGAGTCTGTTCATGCATGCATGTGAACTCTTATGTTTTCCTGTCAGCCCATGTGCTCATGTCAAAGCAAGCTTAGAAGGGTGAGGAGGAAGTGAGAGATAAAAGTCAGTAAGGCTATCACTGCAACATCTAAAGCCTGTCCAGCCTGCATGTGTGTGTGCATGCTTACGTGTATGTCTATGTGCTTTTAATGGTCTACTAATCCCAAATGCATTTGGCTGGCAAACTAATCCAATGCTTGTCTAGCCAAGCTCTAAAACCCACTTCTATCCCACACTGCCATCTCCCTGCCTCTCCCCTCGATCCCTGCTTCTCTCTATCAACATCTATCTCCAGATGGTATCTTGGAGGTAGGTGTGATAGAGAAAGCGGGAGAGACAGACAGACAGAGAAAGAGAGGGCGGATGACCTCAACGGAGCCTCCTCATTGGAGCGCGTGGCGCGCTAGAGAGAGAGAGAGAGGAGAGGGGGTTCATTTGTTGCCATAGTGAAAAAGTAGATTAACCACCGCGAGCACAGTGCCCTGACGGACTCGTGAGGGATGCTGTGTTTCTCTGGGAACATACACCTGTCCCGCAAGCAAAGGTAGGCTACAACTTCTCTTCTTCTCCTTTCGTGGACAGAGTCAGGAGAGTGGCACGAGGACGGCGTGGATTACCTGATGAATTCTCGTTTTTCCTCCCTAAACCACACGACTTTGCGTCTCAATGTGCGAGGAGACGCTTCCTCAAACGACCGGCTTTTACACCAATAGGCCCATTTATGAGAGGAAAGCCAACACGAAAAGAACAGCAATGTTTATGTGCGAAAGAAAGAGCCACATAGCAGATGAATTTTTTTTTATTGTTATTGTATTACCTATAAAGCATATGTTGATGAAATCATAAAATTGGGTTTTATTTTCTATAATTTATTGAATCGAGATATTTAAAAGGACTCGCAAACTTAATTTCAATTCAAAGATGCCATTACAAATGCAAAACTAGGTTTTCTTTCTAAAGCTAAAATTAGTTAATGGCAGTATCTGTGTTAAAGCCTGTGCCCAGAGACATTTGCAGGAAAGCGCGATGTTTCTATTACATTTGCATTGATTTATTTCTAATTTTTAAATCTTTAATGATTTGATCTCCGTGGGTCTTTTAGGTGGACGCCAGCCAAAGCAGTAGGTTAATGGCTCTTTACTCATCTGACCGCTATGAAACTTCAAATGCTATCGATCTCATCCATAGTGCCGTCGTCTCAGCCCACAGTGTCACCTCTGAAGTCTGTTTGATCAGAGAGGAGACAGACTCTCATAGTCTAGCCCATCATCTTCTTCCTACATTATGAGGCAGTGCAGCTCACGGGGCAAAGCAACCCAACCGGGGATTTTGTGTTGCCTACTTTTACTCTACAGTATCCGGATCCACTTTTTGGTTGTAGCTGGGCAATTAGAGATGCGTGGGAGTGAAGGAATTAAGAACGAAAATAGCGACACACGGAGAAAACACGTAGGCTACATGCGACATAGGAAGTTAGACAGTGGGCTCACAAAATCAGTAAGCTCCATCATCGCACTGATCAGTGTTGTACTCGTGGATTTCACTCGGTCACGTCCTCTCCATTGTGGGATGCGCGCTCTGGTGAGAGCAAAGTTGGACAGTGTAGTTTAAGTTTTAAAGAAAAAAGTGTGTGTGTGTGTGAAGGGGGGGTGGCCTTTTT
>NW_024582707.1:599878-602283 GCF_018398535.1 Haplochromis burtoni | reverse complement strand
TCAACTCTTCTTTGATCTGCTGAATTACACTCAAACCTGAGTTTTTTGAGTTTTCCTCTCTAGAGTGTTACAGTATCTCAGTAACTTTAGGCATTTTGTAACTGCTTATTTTGAAGGTGAGGCTGGACTGAACATCCACTGTCACCTGTAAAGGTTGTTGGTGGCTTGTGTGTGTGTTAGGGAAGGAAGAAGCTGGAATCAATCAGTTGCCACAGAAGAAATAAAACAAATTTTTTAATGCACTGTTTTATACTTTCATACTGAGCTCACTGAACGCTGCTGTAGTAACAAGAAACATTTGATTGATTTATTCTGGTTTAATTC
This sequence comes from Haplochromis burtoni, assembly GCF_018398535.1. Classification (NCBI taxonomy): domain Eukaryota; kingdom Metazoa; phylum Chordata; class Actinopteri; order Cichliformes; family Cichlidae; genus Haplochromis; species Haplochromis burtoni. The sequence continues at coordinate 601,959 of NW_024582707.1, read as the reverse complement.
TGGAATAGTGAGAAGAATGTTGAATGCTCACGACAGAAATAATCAGTGTCTGTCTTTGGACATTTCAACTTTAAAACTGAACTCTGAGGACCTCAAAGGTGCTCAAACAATACTTTGTTGGGTAATTTTGCTTATTATTCATAATATTACTTAGCGCTTCTAAACCAATAGATAAGAGAACACAGAAAGAATGTCTTTGGGAGTGTCCAATAGAGTTTACTGAATGCTTTAAAAATGAATCAAAACAACACAATGTATGGAGCAGGAGAATGCCCAATGGATGGATGTTAAAATGAAACATACCTGAACAAAACTGTCATTAGCAAAATTAGTTCAGATCTTTTGGGCGTCCATGATTTGGGCTTGTTCCAGTGTATCCCAAAGATCATGGACGGATCTGGGGAGTTTTCATTGTCCTGTTCCTGATTTTTCCCTAGCGGTTTTTGCGGTTTCTCCAAGCATATTATCCTGCTTGGGGAGACTGCTGCAACACAACCAATTCTGTTTCATTCCAGCTCAGAGGAGGCTTGTTTTTGGTGGAATATAGCGTTCATGCCTTGCTATGGTTACACAGGGGCATTGCTTGTGTTTTAACAGAGCTTTGCTTGTTAATCTAGGAAATTTCCCACGTTACCAAAGTGTGCTACGCCCATCAGGTACAGTACAAACCGTTCATATTTTCAATCATCCAGGGCTTGATTTGTTCCCATTCCAGCTCGAATAGCATGGACCAGGACCACTCTGCATCAAAGCTGGGCACATGCCAGATCCACTATGTTAAAGCAACAACAAGAAAATAGTGATCAGAGACAGTCTTAGCGACAGTCTTACAACCATAACATAACATTTCAGGTTGTGAAAATGTTCTGTGCACATATGCACAAACCTCTTATTTGGAGGACACCCCCCCCACCCCACCACACACACACACACACACACACACACACACACACACACACACACACACACTTTGGCCACTGGTGGACTCCATAAAGCTAAAGGCATTCAAAAAATACTACCCTGTGATGTAAATGGATTAGCCTAACAGTTGTAGGGTATTGTCTTACATGAGAATGAAATAAAACTATAAAGCTCTGCAGATAAACCCCGACACTCGAAGGATTACTCTAACGTCTACAGTACAGCTGTACAGTATGTCTATTATTCACAGCAAGACTTTTGCGATTTGTCTTCATTTTCTCCACATCAGGTCAATGGGAGGAGAGGGCAGGATGATGTGGTAAGATGGATGAAGTGAAGAAAAAAACATGAGAAAAAGAAAGTGAATGACCCATGGGCACGCTGTCTCAATCATAAACAGCAAAGGGATGGGAGGGGGGGAAAGAAAAGTGGAGGGAAATGGGGAAGTGGGTGTTTAAGTGCAATTGGATATAGGGAAAACTGCAGAAAAATGGTGGCTACATTTGCAAAGATGGAGAGCAGGAGGGGGCAAAGAAAGTGGGGTCTGCGGAGGATGAGATACGGGGGAGAGAGGCTGAGAAGAGGGAGGAAAAGGGGGCGGGATGAAGAAGAGGTGTTTGGAGAGAGGCTCAGGTGTGCGTGACTGGAAAACGGAGGAAGCTCGGAAGCTGCACAGCGACCAGAGGCAGCTTGACATTGGACTCCACATTATTAGCCGCGTCTTTGCTCCACGGTAGGAACTTGCACACCGGTTATCAAACGGGACCGTGCCAGTGCTGTTGGAGGGGCACGTAGGCTCCTATAGGTAAGGCTTGAGATCCAATTTTTGCATGCACATAGCCTGTATTCTGCTCAGACTCATATTGTCGCACTTTGTTATAACCCACTGTTCTTGCAGTATTCCTGAATGGACTTGCAATTACACGTGGCTTTCTTATCCTTGAATTGCACGGGTTCGCTGTAACCTAGTTAAAGAAAGCAGCCAATTGCGCTGATGTATGGGAGAAACAAGCATGCCACTGAGACAGAGGACGGCCAGAGAGGCGGTTTTCACCGGCGCGTGTTGTAGCTGTGCTCATTTCAGACCGTGTCTCTTTCATGTTTCGCACCTTTCGATCTCGTTTTCGGATCTGTGCAGATGATGGACTCTCTCTCTCTCC
>NW_024582707.1:595302-599858 GCF_018398535.1 Haplochromis burtoni | reverse complement strand
CCTCTTCTTGCGGTTAACGGATGCAGCGCTGCGCCAGTCGATGTTGTTGTCTGTGGATTTGATTTCTCCTTGGAGAGACTCAGTTTGAGCAGACGCTGTACGTGCCTGTCAGCGATTAAGCACTTGCAAAGCGTCACATCATTCAATAAATTACTTTAAATTGATGGTACAGGAAGACCAACGAAACCACAAATGATTAAAAAGGACATAAATAAATAAATAAATGCACCTGGCTGAAAACTGCCGATAGTCGTACTACTAATGGAGACTGCGAGTCCCAGATAAGTGCTGTAAGGTCACATCTTGTTTTGGGGGAGTTGTGCAGGCGCCTTGTCTCATGTGGCTGCAGCGGTTTAAGTCTTTACTGACTAAAGCCTTGTTGGCGTGACGATGCATGTGTGATATTTGTATCCCATTCATACCGGGAGCTTTTTGGTCATTCGTCCTCAAAGGCAGGCCTGCACTATACCTATTAGCTATAAAATGCCCATATAAGCTATGTCACTGTGCACTGTGGTGCACTGGAGTTATAGAGGTTTAATGCTGTTTAGTGGTTCTTTTACTTAGTGGGTGTGTTTGTGTCTCCAAGCCTTGGCGCTTTTCTTCATCACTCATCTGTGGCACTGAGATGATTCTAGAGACAAGGCAGCAATTACAAAAATAAATCTTTAGTCTTCTTAAAACCTGCAGATGCACATTGTGTCAAAGGGTTTGTGCAGAAAAAACTAAAAAAAAGCAACAGCAACAATAATGAGCATCTCTTTAGCTGGGAATAGGAGGCTGCATGGAGAGAACCATTGTTCCAAGCCCAATCAACAAAAGCCTTCCCTGCATAAGTGAATGTGCACACAACACAGAAAAGCAATATGACCCATTTCAGATACCAGCAAGTAATTTGAAAAAAACACCATTATGCCAGATCATTTTGCCCGTCCGTTCCTGTTGACACTTTATGTTTCATGTTATTATTTTATGTGGTATGTTGCAGTATAGTATTGCAGCTCCTGTTTCTCTCGGTTGTATAAAAACACCTTGCGAGCATTGAAGTAATTCTTTATTAATGTCAGGATTACGTCTGGTGAACATTTTGTTTTTCATACAAAATGATTCAAATCAAAGACTTCTGATAACATTTCAGACTTAAATGTCATGTTTACTCAAACCTTTTTATAAAGGCTGCAAACACCCCAAAAATATTCCCCTCAAAATGTTTTACAGGGGGATTTTTTGAGAGAACCTGTCAAATATTAGTTTTCTTTGACCACCAATGTACTCAGAGAAAAGGCAACAAAACATCTTTTGTGTAGATATCCATTTATCTTGACACATGTCACATGACACATGTCAAAACTTGTGTGCCGTTAAATGAGCGTGCTGGAGAAATAGGGTATGTGGGTAAACGCACATCCATTTGTATTTGGCACACTTCATTTGACATGATATGTGTCTCTCTGTGGGATCGTGTGTTGTTAATAATGGCGGTGAGCTTACTGATGTACATCTGTCTTAGGATGCTTTCTTCTTCTCCCCTCATTTAACCTGTCAGAATGTGCAGTCAGCGGAGAGCTTTTACAGTCAAACGCAAACTGCTCAGATGATGGAAAGCACAACTATAATCTGTTCTGAAAACTCCAGACATCGCCCCCTCACCCCATCATTAAATGCAAACACAAACGTCTGTGCGTCATACAGGACAAGATAAAGAGGATAAATGCATTTGTCTACAAGCCATGCGTCTAAATTTAGTGTAATTCTTAACGCCCCTGTTTAATACGCAGTAAATTAAATGCTTTCTCAACACATAAAGCAGTATGCGAGGCGGGGAGGGGGAGGGAGAGTGTTTGTTACTGCCTGTGTTGTGTGTTTCTGTCTGTGTAAAAGTTGATTTGGATGGTTTTATAATGCCCGTGTGTATAGTTTGGATAGAGCTAGAGATATAAATGCCTAATGGCGTGAGCAAGATGTTTGTTTAGGGAATAAGGATTTGACTTTCTTTTCAGTTCGGCCAACAAGAGAATGATACGGGGGGAGGGACAGACAGACACAGTGTATCTGTCTGACTGAGTGTGCAATGCAGAAGCAGTGGATCGTTCAAGGGAGGGAGAGAAATGATGAAATGAACGTGGTGAAGCGGTTTTGGTGTGGGGGTAATGTGTGTCTGCTGTGCAGTGAAATTCTAGGGAGAGATTCTTCTATGAGGATTCTTCATCTTCATCTTTGTATTAACGTGTCAGTAGAAAGACAAAAGAGGAGGCCAAGAAAGATACAGAGTTGCGTCACTGATGGAAAGGGAGTGCATGTGAGACAGAGCAGAGTTTTGTTTGATTTGTTCATTACTGGAGCAGCAGTTAGCCCTGTTGCCATCCTGACACTGTCACGTTAATTACGTACAGAGAGACTCTGTCCCCTGGTGCCTCTTTTTTTTAATCGTTCATGCCTTCTTCTTCTATCCCCTACTCTGTCTCTGTCTTCCTCTACCTTCTTCAGCATACACTCTGTTTCTTCCTCCTCATTTCCTCTCCTTGCAGTGTTCCTCCATCTGCCTTTTTTGTTCGCTCGTTTTCTCTCTCTTCCCCCAAACAGCAGTCTGCTAACCGCCCGACATCCCTGCCACGACCTTGATCCTGTTTTGCATAAGCAGTGGATGCCATCCTCTGCTGAACTGTCCCAGCTCCCCTGCTGTTTACGGTCAATTAAATTTCTCAGTTGCAGTGAAGGAAAGTATTTGTGCAGCTTCGGGGTTAGGCAAATTACAAGTCTTACCCATTAATGCAGAGGGATGGCTACTTGAAAGTTTACCCAAAGGATGAAACTGATGCCCCCGCACTTGGCTGACTGTTAAACACAGGGCGCTTGGTGTACATCGCTTAGCTAGATATGTCCCATATGCTGTTTTGAATCATCCACTTAGTAGCTGACTTGCCCACGTCTTGCAAATAGGAATTCTTTACTGTTGCCTAAACTCTGCACTTCATTAAAGGAATCCTTTCTATAATTTATAATAACAAGACACATGGAGTACTCAGCGTTCTTTGCCAGAACAAAAGGAATACAAAATACCCCTGAAAGCACTGCTTTTTTGCCAGAAGGATGTATAGCAGTCTTGGTACAGTTCGAAAACAATTTAAATTGTAATGATAAAAACACAACGGGGGCTTAGTTTAGAGAGAACACCCAAAATTCACAATTAGAGTAATACCATTAAAGCAGCAAGAGAATTAGCTATAACATGCCCTCAAATTTGATTTGGAGAGAGTCGGGGGGCAGACACTTGAGGATTGACTTGTGGTATGCCATGTTAATGGTTTTACTTGGTACTCATCATTGGTTTCAAACAGTGCTGCTAATCTTCAAGGACCAAAAACATAAAAAGGAATTAAAGAGAAAAAAGGGACCTCTAATGGGTTTATGTACACTTGTTGGCATTGTGGTTGTTGTGCACTGTGTAAAACACCTCACAGCAGCTGTGAGGTGTGACACAGCTGCTGGCAAATGCAATGATCAATATTTTGATTTTATTTGCACAATTTGCATTTATATTAGCGACTAAATGATTAGAATGACAAAAAGTGAGGTAGAAAATACAAACTTAGGTGCTAATGTCCTGTTTTCTGGACTTTCCAAACAGTAGCTGAAAAAAAGCAGAACATCACTTAATATGATTCAAAAAATGCACTATTCAATCTGAGCTCTAGGGCGCCGAGCCAGTACTTGCATGTTCAGTGCTGTGAAAATTTGACCCCTTCCTGATTTCTCACGTTTTTGCTTATCTCACTTATATATTTCAGGCTCTGTGTAAAAAAAAAAAAATAAAGTAATTGTCTCCCTATGTGAAATCGTAATTACATACCTTGAAAAGTTTAAATTCACAAGCCACACCAAGGCTTTTCCAGGCATCTGTTGGTCTGGAAAGGGTTACAAAGCCATTTCTAAGGCTGAATACTAACTTAACATAACCGTAGTGGGAGCTGTTATCCAAAATTGGAAGAAACTTGGAATAGTGGCGAGCCTTCCCAGGAGTGCCTGGATGACCAACATTACTCCCATAACTCATGCAGGAGGTCACAAAAGAACCCAGAACAACATCTAAAGAACTACAGGCCTCACTTGCTTAGGTTAAGGTCAGACTTATGGTTTAATAATAAGAAAGACATTGGATAAAATGTCATCCATGGAAGAGTTCCAAGGAGAAAACCATTGCTGACCAAGAAGAGCACAAAGGCTCGACTCACATTTATCAAATAACATCTTGAAGATCTCCAACACCTTTGTGAAAATATTCTGTGGACAGACGAGACAAAAACGGAACTTTTCTGAAGGTTTAAGTCCTGTTACATCCGGATAAAACTAAAATCATTTGATAAAAGAATACCATACCAGCTGTCAAAGACGGTGGGGGTAGTGTGATGGTCTGGGCCTGCTTTGCTGCTTCAAGATCCAGACAACAAGCCATAATTATGCTCTCTACCAGAAAACCCTGAAGAAGAATGTCTGGGTTATGTAGCAGAACATGGATCTAAAATATATGACCAAGTCCACCCTTCATTGGGTAACGC
>NW_024582707.1:555526-595282 GCF_018398535.1 Haplochromis burtoni | reverse complement strand
CCCCCCCCAACCAGACATAACAAAGATTTTTGAGTCCAGACTTAGATCAGCTTGAGATGGTTTGGCATAACCTTAAACACGCTGTTCATGCCTGCCTTAGTTTTTAGGTTTAGAGGGCAATTACTTTTTGATATGGCTGTAGGTAGCTTTGGATGGCTTATTCCTTTTAATAAATCCAATCGTATATGTTACAAAGAAATGGTGCTGTCGTAAAGCAAAGAAATGTGTCGGCAAAGCTCCTTGGCCTAACCATTGTTATTTAGTGAAGTATGGCAAGTGTGGAGTAATGTATGTGTAATGTGTTTGCCAGTAAGAAGGCTGTAAAACCGACAATGATTCAGATCTCTAGGGTGAAATAAACAGTTCGGGGAACCACTCTCATGATGTGAAGCATTCTTCACTTTAACACAGTGCTTCCTGGTACAGTGAAAAGCTGCTATTTCTGTCCTTCTTCTGTGCAGTTTTCACACTTTGCAAAACTATCCATTTGTACCAGGTTGGACCATTTTTGTCACCGCTGTTGTACTTTTATTCAACCACAAGTTTTATGAATACATATTAAAGACCCAGGTTATTATACGTGATGCTAAATTTCTAGCTAAATGTTATGACCATAGCTTTACATAAACATGTCTGTCTATCACTGATTCCTCTGCCTTTTAATTTGACAATCCAGGAGTTATTACAGTCAGTGGGATTTAACCCGAATTTTCTTTTACATTTCCCAGGTTGCACCGCTGCACCTATACCAGCCATTGCAGTGATGGTCCCACCTTGAAATCCAGACGGAGCAAAAACGAGTCAAAAGAAAGGATCGTTCTGAGGTCTTCAGTTTTCGAAAACTCCTCCATGCCACAAGCTCATGCCATGGCCAGGAAAACAGTTTCTCGGAAAAGTAGTTCCCTGTGACGGATCCACAACACAAAGTTGAGGTCTGCTTCTTCTTAGTAACCCAAAAGGACCAAGATGATGTTTTGGCTGCTGCTAGTTCTGTCCATTTGGCTGGGTCCCAATCAAGCCGACTCTGCTCAGTCCAATGAACGGCGAGTTGTAGCACACATGCCTGGTGACATAATCATCGGAGCATTGTTCTCTGTCCATCACCAGCCTCCTGCTGATAAGGTAAACTGAAGTGGTTGTGTGGTTAATACTGGTATAAATGAATCATGTGTAGCTAAAATGATTACATTTTACTTCAACTGACCTCGTGTAATTATTGCTGGATTTCAGAGAAACACCATGAAATGATATAGAAATTAATACTTTTAACACAGTGACAGAAAATTTATACATTTTGTCCAATCTCCTGTACCAAAGGTTATAATGCTGCTCTGGTTCTGAGACCCAAAGAATGCTTTCAATTTGTAGAATGGGTAGCTCTCTGTGAGTCCGTCGACATTTAAGTTCCATTAGCTGCCCCGGGAACCAGAAGTCACCCACTGACATTTAAGCTTTTTCCATCTCATTAAGGATAATTGCAAACAGGAAAAATCAGAACAAGGCAGCTATGTGAATACAAAACCAATATTATTCCAACAGTGAAGCACCTGTGTATTAAAAAGCACGGTCTCTTGCATTCATATGGGTAAAAATAACCATTTATAATAATCTAAATGTCACCTCACTTTGGCTTGATTCCTGTCTCCTTTGTGTTGTCTAATCAGGTGCATGAACGCAAGTGTGGTGCGGTGCGAGAGCAGTATGGCATCCAGAGGGTGGAGGCCATGATGCATACACTGGACCGCATTAATGCTGACCCGCACATCCTTCCCAACATCAGCCTGGGCTGTGAGATCAGGGATTCCTGCTGGCACTCGGCTGTGGCTCTGGAGCAGAGCATCGAGTTCATACGCGACTCGCTGGTCTCCTCTGATGAGGCCGAGGAGTGGGGCGGCGGAACTTCTTGGGGAGGCGGAGGAGGGACGCTAAAGTGCTCAGACCCCTCTGCCACTCCAATGCGGGGGAAGAAACCTATTGTGGGTTTAATTGGACCTGGCTCAAGCTCAGTGGCCATCCAGGTCCAGAACCTGCTACAGCTATTCAACATACCACAGATTGCCTACTCTGCCACCAGTATGGACCTCAGCGATAAGGTGAGCTCTGTTCCTTGTAGACGAATGCTACTGAAGCTCTACAGTTGCATACAAATAAATATTATATAAGAATCAATTACAGAGAAAATCTATTACTGCCACTTTTAATTATGCGAAGTTATTCATTACTCACCGAGTTGAATGCCCTGCATGCTCCTGCAAAACACAGCTTGACGCTCTTTTTGTTTCTGTTGTTCCAGAGCCTTTACAAATACTTTATGCGGGTGGTGCCTTCAGATGCCCAGCAGGCAAGAGCTATGGTGGACATTGTCAAGAGATACAACTGGAGCTACGTGTCTGCAATACACACAGAAGGTACGGTCACCCACGCAGACTCTTATGTTTTTCTTTTGTCCTTTTCTCTCTTTTTCTCTGTGTTTGCCTCATTGTACTGTGTTCTTGGCTCCTCTTTATATTTATTTGCCTGAAATACCTTCGAACGCAGCCATGTCCAAGCTGAAAGACATCTGAAATCTGTGATGCCTCAATAAAAAAAATAACAAAAAACCAGAACTTTCTCATAAATTCCAGCTAAAAAGAAAAAGAGGTAAAATTGTCTTTGAAACAAGGCAAGGAGTCTTATGAGCACAAGGATGTGAAGGAAGAGGGGAGTTGCAAATACAACTGACGAGATCAGCCACGGCGTAGCAATGCTGCAGCAGAGAGCGAAGGAGAAGTGGTTATTACAGAGATGAGGTTTCGGCTTATGAAAGGAAATGCGTTAAAATGGAATTACTGTAGATGGGTTAAAGCTACCTCTATGTCAAGAAGCTGATGGAGAGTAGATCAGAAGGTGATGACTGGAGGACAAAAGGGTCGTGAGAACTAAAAATTATGCTAGAGATCGAACTCTCAAAATAAATGCCTCCATCCTCAATGGAAAACAACAAGGGAAAAGCATGTGAAAACCTGGAGGAGGATTGTGTAGTACAGACAGAGAGAGTACTTGCAGGATTTGCGTGACTCATTCATTCACTCTCTCACCCTGAAGTTATCGGTGAGTTGAGTCACTTGGTTCACTGGTGGAAGATGCTGAAGATAGTGCAACAGCTACCTGAACTGCAGGACAATGAGTACCTCTGTGCCTGCTGAGAGAACAGCTATTGAACCTGAAAGTGTACGATAAAGAGCGATAAGCACACACACAAACACATATCAAGGACTGTTGATCCGGGCCTCTGGCTTTGCCTCCAGCTGCTGCAAGAGCTTTTGAATTTAGGTGTAATGAGTCTGTGTGTGTGCGCGTAGGTGTGTGTGTTAGTGGTGTGCAATTATCTAAGAGTATATATGTGTATATGCATATAGGTTTGTGTGTATAAGAGAAATAAGTTTATGTGTGTATGTGAGAAACAGGAGATCTGTTCATTTGAAGAAATAAGGCTGCTGAGTGTTTTGTACCCTGAGATTTGCTAATAAGAGTGCCACAAGTCAGCACGAAGTAATTTGCGCTAGTGCGCCCAAATGATTTTCATACACTATAAATTTCTCTCACAAACGCTTTCACTGTAGAGCTGTGCGATAATAAATGTTTAGTTAAAACTGATTGAGCGTGAGTGAGCATATGACTCACTGAACCCTGGTAACATGGATTGATTCTAGTAAAACGTTGTGAAATTAAATCCTTCTTTGCTTTAATTCTCCTCCGGTGAAACTGAGAAAGGGATTTGTTCACAGATGTTGAGACATATTTATAAATCTTGTCTGAATTTGTTTATTTAAATGAAGAGCTACAGAAAGATCAGGTCACATATTTAGAACAATATAGTTCATATGTGTGACATTTTTGTTTTCTTTGTAATAAGAGTGTGCCTGTGGGCTTACCTATAATGTTATAACAGCATGTATACAGAACAGCTACAACATTAAAACCACTGTTGGTTGGATCCCTGGCTGTTCTGCATGCTTAATATCCTTGTGCAAGTCAAAAAGCACTAAAACATAGAAAAAAGTGCTCGTTTGGCTGTGAATGGATGATTGAGGAACATAAAGTAGGAAATCACTGTCTAAGCACTGTTTTGTGCAGAAGCCTTGGGTCCTGACATTCACATGGACATTATTTAGGTGTGTACAACTTGGCAGACTATACAAGAGCCCCTGATGGCAATGGTCTTCTCCAGCAGGACAGTGTGTGTCTCCACTCTTAAGCACAAGGCAGGGAATCCAACAAAATTCCAGCAAAACATTGATAAAACCTTCAAACTGCCTACACCCTGGATTTATCTAGAATCTACTGAATGGACTGTAATAAACCCACTTCACAGAAGCTCGACTGCGTGTTTCACAGGACCCAAAAGATTTTCTTCTGGCATCCTGGTGCCATACGATGCATGACACCACCAGAGTCCGGACACTTCTAGCAGCACATGAGAAATGTGCACGATATTATCAACATTTCTACAGAAATGTATGCCTTAGAGTATTTGTATTAGCTTAAATGTGCGAAAATAGTGGTCTTTTCAATTACAAAGACTCAGCTTAACCTTGAAACAGGTTTTCAAGGTCAGATTCTGCCTTGTCAAATGCAAAACATGGGAAAAACAATTAGTGTGACAGAGAGAATGAATTAAGATGAAATGTAATGGATGGAAAAGAAGTGGAGACTGAAGGGAGAGGACATATAAGGTGGGGGTGGGGAGAGAACTGTAGGAAAAAATAAGGGAAATGAAGGATTATTTTTTTTATTTATTATTTTTTTAAAAAGAACCAAGATAAATTGGGAATGGGGAACAAGGAGAGAAGAGAGAATGCAGGGAACCGATGATAATAATGCCAGAAAACGACAGAAGACAGAGTACAAGGTGTGTCTGTGTGTGTATTAGGATGTGGAGTGCTTGCAGTAGATAAGAGAGCGTACAGGAGCTGAAGATTCGGAACAAGATTGGTAGTGGTGGTGGTGGTGCTGCTGCTTCTGCTGCTGCTGGTGGTGGGGGGTGTTACAGAGACTCATTAATTCTCTGCATTAAAATTTTGCATCTGGAGGCAAAAGACGGGGGAAAGTGATATGCAAGATACTGGAATACATGGAATCTCAGCAAAGTCATTACACTGAAGTAATGAAATACTGTATTATTTTTTCACCAGGAGGATATAAGGTACATGCATGCAATATGTTGACGTTATTACTGTTTCTTGGTTGTGTAACGCAGACTGTCTGGGCCTGACAGAATATCTTTTCAGCTGTGACTGCTAAAATCAATGCCTAAGATGGACGTAAGAACTCTCGAGCCAAGCACTTTCTCACAACCTTTAATGCAAAGTAACAGGTTCTCTCTGTAACTCAGTTTTAATGGGTGCTTGTTCTTTCGTGAATATGTCAATGTCTAATCCTCAAACTTCAAACGTCACAGTACCTTATCAAAGGTCGATTTAAATGTATCACATAGGCCACTACTATTAACAGAGAATAAGTAGAATATCATTATATAGCCTTCCTTTGGTCACTTTAACCACAGACGCCGAAGGTGAATTATGGCAGGAACTGTAACGTAACACCTCAGATATATCGTGTTCCAAGACATTTGATAAAATAGCATCAAGAGAATTGAAAGGTCAGTTGCATGGAGCATATATTAAAAAAAATTCATAAATGACCTTTTAATTTAGGTGATGTCTGTGGGACAGTGGCAGAAACACTGACAGTTCTTGGAATGAAGCCTTTGTAGAGCACCTTGGAGAGACCTGCTTGTAGCTGAGTATACTTATCTGCATCACTAAATGCTGTGGAGGGAAAGGGACCCTCTCTTTACCGTCAGCATTTTCCTAATGCACCATCACATGTGTTTCTACCACACGGTCTCACGCGATGATCACAATAGGTTGCAAGTCCAACAACTCACTTACTGTTCATTGTGTGACTTTAATCAGCCAGAATCATCCTTATCATCCTCCACCACACCGAGTTTACCATTTCTTTGTTTCACTCTCTCTCTGTGGTCTTCCTCCCCCATTTCTCTCTGTGTTCCTCTGTTCACCTCAATCCAATTCAGCTGAATGGGATTTATTGGCATGATATTTGACATGTGTCACCCCAGCACGCTGAAACAGAAGTTGATCAATGTTTTAATAAATCAAGATGTCAACTTTCCCTCCACACTACCGTTTTGTCTTTTCTCATTTCTTTCTCCTGTTGGTCTTTATTGACTCATTTGATCCTAGCACTGCAGATTCTCCCTCTGCCTCTCATCCTCTGCGTTTTGTCTTCCTCTCTGTTCTCGTTGTCCTCCTTTCTGCCATTGTGTCTCACACTCAGACTCTGGGACAAAACATGGTCCTTGTCTATTTAACTCCTGTGCCTTTTTAGGATTGAGGAAGATGAAAGTAGGAGGGGTTAGAAAGGGCAGCGTAGAGAAAGGTTTAATGAATGGACAAGAAGGGAAAAAAAGTGTTGCCTAAGGGTGAAGATTCAAAGAAGGACAGTTTCTGGACGGGTCCCCAAACAACAACAATGGCTTGTGGTTTAATGAGCATGGGGTCACAAGACTGCATCTCCTCAAATTGGCTTGTCCTCAGGTTTCAGAACTCATGTTCGGGGAATCAATTTAATGGCTTCTGTTAAGACAGATAGTAGTTTGCCAAACATCCTTCGGACCAGGCGCTAGAGGGACTAACTGCATGGTCATTAAAGGGGAGACATGTCTGACCTATTGTTATGCTTTTAATGGGAATTAATGATTGTTATGTATGCAACAAAATGAAGCTGTGTATGAGGGAAAAGATGCATAACATTTCTACTGACCACAGGCAGACCTGCAGACCCAGATTCCTGATGAGAACAGCTTTTCCGCTTTCCTAGGTCGATTTTAAATGAGCTTTAGTTCTGAGAAAACACCAGTGTTCCTGGTTCATGTTCACATGTGGTTTCTTCTTTGCATTATAGAGCTTTAACCTGGAGTGTGGATGCCACAGTGAATTGTGTTCAGACAATGATTTCTGGAATGTTCCATAACAGAATCATCCCTGTTTTTAATGCAGTGGTGCCTGAGGGCCCAAAGATTATGAGCATTAAATATGGATTTTGAGGGGGTTTGTCCCTTGTGCACAGAGATTTCTTCAGATTCCTGGAATCTTTTGATGATATTATATGCTGTAGATGATGAGATATTATAAGTTTGTACAGATTTATATTGAAGATTATTATTCACAGTAGGCACAGCTGTTTGCAGATTGATGATCCTCTGCCCATCTTTACATCTGAGAAACCCTGCCTCTCTAAGATGCATTTTAATACCCGATCATGTTACTGAACTGTTGACAGTTAACACAAATTTTTTTTTTGCACTATACAATTTTTTGTTGCCTCTGTCCAAATTTGTGTTGCTGCTATCAAACACAAGCTCCATCACTCCATCAGAAGTGATGCTAGGCTTGGAATCAAAATGCATGCCAGTGATGGCCAGAAAGTTTCCCTGACAGACAAATGAACCAGTACAGAGGAAGAGAAGACTGCTACCAGTTGCAACCCTTTTATGCGTGTGGGCTGGCTTTTGTTTAGGAATGGTGGGAGCAAAAGTGTGTTTGTTTGACAGTGTGTTAGCATTGTTGAGTAGAACCGAGAGAGTGAGAGGCAGAAAAAGAGAGCTAAAGAGAACCACGGCAACTTTACTGAAAGAGAAAAAGTGAGAGAGGGCGAGATGTCTCACACAGAAATCCCTGTTGAGTCCTGAGTGAAGTAGGTTACAAGCTTTATCGATTTTGATGATGGTAGCTGTGTGTGTGTGTGTGTGTGTGTGTGTGTGTGTGTGTGTGTGTGTGTGTGCGTGTGCGTGTGTGTGTGTGCGTGTGTGTGTGTGTGTCTGTGTGTGTGTCAAAGGATGGTCTGCACCATCTGTCTCCCACTCCTCTCACTGAGACACTAATTACAGGACTTTACACTTCACTCCACCACACTGACTGGCCTGACTGTAGACACACACACACACACACACACACACGCAGAGCAAGATCCACAGTGGTCTGGGACTGTGGGACCGCTTCTAATTTCTGTATAATTTTTCTCTTCCTCATTTCTCCCCTGACCTCTTCTTTTTTCCTCCTCATCAATTTATGTGCTGCACAGATCAATGATGCGTAATTAGGTTGCATTCTGTTACAAACACACAGGAAGAAACAAACATTAGATAAAAAGAGGGGGGGTTTGATCTTTTCTTCAATCAACATTGAGAAGGGAAGGAGATAAGAGGGATGAGGAGGAAAAATTAGAGAGGGGAATCCTATCATGTTCTTTGCCAGTGTGTACAACCCTTCATTAGCATAAATTCCAGGTCACCCACTTTCTCTGGCAAAGAAAGGGGTGCCACAGTGGGGAGATGCTTTCTCTGACACAAATTTCAGCATGCAGGCATCTATCTGTCTACAGTTAAGTCCACAATTTGTTGGACAAAGGCAATTGTTGTGATTTTGACTTTGTACACCACCACAGTGGATTTTAAATGCGACAATCAAGTTGTGAACGACAAAAGTGAAACCGTTTTTAATCAGGATGTAGCATCAGGCCAGTTAAACTAATGCAATATTTATCTGGTCAGTTAAGAAGGAGGGGTAATTACTTTCAGCTGTTGGTGTTAATGAAATTAAGAGCAGGTACACTAGAGGGGCAACGGTGAGACAACCCCTAAAACAGGAAAGGTGTTACAGCTGGAGGCCACTGATGTTTTTTCCCCTGCACCTCTTTTTGGACTGGTTTATCACTAGTTTTAGCTTTTAGCTAGAGTCAGTGTCACTACTGGTATCACAAGGCAATACCTGGACGCTACAGAGGTTGCACAGGTAGTACAACAAAATGTCTCTGACCAACGAATCAGAAACGGACTTCATCCTTTAGGGAGCCCTGTACTCACTGACTGGCACTGTGGAGTCTGGTTAGCATTTGCATAGAATACCAGAAATGGCAGGTCCACCGCTGGTGCCCTGTGCTTTTCAAAGATGAGAGGAGGTTCACCCTGAGCCAGGGAGAAGTCGTGGAGAGCGTAACACCGTTCAGCATTGATGGTATATCAGTGATGGTCTGGGGAGGCATATCCATGGAGGGACGCACAAAACCTTTTCTAGCTAGGCAACGCTAAATCAATGTTTCAGTCTATTCAGTACCACTGGACTGGACCTCAGACTGGAACAGGGCACCAGTGATGCCATTATTAGTCTAAAAAGCCCAAAATAAACCCATCGGATAGACAGGAAAAACTTAATGAGTGGGAAAAATCAATAGTCTGGTACATTTTTAAACAGAGGGAATGAAATGGCCAGCTCAGCAACATCAGGTCTGAAAGGTGCCAAACTCTATCTGTCTGCTATTGAATCCGATATTAAGTGATCTTTCATCATCATTGATCTGCCAATTCCCTACCACAAAATCTGTGTGATGGCTTACTCTGTCCATGCAACCCATTATTTCACTTGGATTTCCAGTAGAGAGAAACTATCAGAAGTGGACTCTCAACTGCTGTGAGATAAATGTGAGAAAGGGCAACTTTGGGCAATGTCTAGACTTGATTCTCCTGACATTTTCCCAAGTTCCTGTGTGGAGTAGTTCATCTATCTCTCTATGTGCTTCCATCTGTCGACACAGAGACATTTTCCTCTCCTTTTGAAAAAGTTGTTTAAGTAATTCTGCCTCAAAACTGAACTAATTAAAAATGTCACCTTTTTTGTGTGTTTCTAGGGAACTATGGTGAAAGTGGGATGGGGGCGTTCAAGGACATGGCAGCCAAGGAGGGCATCTGTATCGCCCACTCTGGTAAGAGACGCAGGTCAAAAAAACCACAGTGAAGTCAACTGTATGAGTCATAAACATTGTTTAAAAAAATATTAGATGGGAAAAGGCTTGCTGGAATTTTAGTTAGTAAATAGTTTAGTACTGATTCAAAAGCAATAGAGCAGAAGTGCATTACCCACATAAAGTGCTGCTTAGCATTAGGAAGGGCATTACCATCTCTACTGTGTCGTACACCTAATGCTGTCAACACAAACAGCCTGTTAAACAAAAGTTAAAATTACTTTAAAGTACAGCTTAATTCTAAATAAACAGGAATAGTATTTTTTTTAAAGAAGGTGAGATTGTAAGTCATTGTGTTGTTCATTTTTTAATTTCTTCTAAAATGCTTACATTGTGAGTACCACATGAGAATCACAGAACTGTGTTTCGATTTGTGTGACAGGGAAAATCTGGAGCAATGCCGGAGAGCAGAGCTTTGATCGGCTGCTGGAGAGACTGAGGGCCCATCTGCCTAAGGCTAGAGTAGTGGCATGTTTCTGTGAAGGCATGACTGTCCGAAATATCCTCATGGCTATGAGGCGCCAGGGACTGGTTGGAGAGTTTCTTCTCATCGGCAGGTTAGTGGGGCTAAATATGTACTCTATAACATGCAACTCCTCTGTGTTTTTGGTACTGGAGGTTTCAATTTGTGCAGTTTGTATGAAAATAAAAGCCTTAGGCCACAATGCAAGCTCAAATGAGAGTGATATTGTTTTTCATAGGCCTTTTAGGTTTATTTGCATTCACAAACTGACCAGTAGACTGATGAGGAATTTGTGAAAGAACTACAGGAAGGCTTAAAAAAGTATCTGTTTTCAGTCAGCAGAGTAGCCAGTGGGTTTGCAGATTGCAGTGTTATTAAATCAATTAAAAAACATTAGCTGGAAAATAATGAAAAGAATCTGTCCTTACAAGGCAGATGCTGTGGCTTAGTGCTCTTCTCTAAACTAACCCTCTCAGTCTTTGAGAATTGCAGACACAGCTATTTAGTTGATCAGTCGATAACTGGATCAATATTTATTTAAACATTTTGTTAAAAATAATATTTTAAGCACTTCTTTCTGGAAAAATGCTTAAAATCTGTTTTTCATTAATTTGTTTCGTCTGCTGGTAAAAGAAGACATTTAGTGATTTCATGTTGCACTGTTTGATGGTTTTGTGATGGTTTTTGCATGTTTGGAGGTCAACTGACTGATGTAACTGAAACTAAAAAAAATAATCAGAAATGTAAGTGTCAATAACAACCATTATAGCCACACTTATGAACATTTAATAAGAACCCATCTGGTAAATATATACTTTCAGCTAGTCTCTGCTCTGTTTTTTGTTTTTGTTTTTTTGCATAAAATGTGCATGCTGCTGATGAATAGACTTCAAAGCCCAGTCTGTGCTTCAAAGTAGCTGGTTTTTGACTAGCAGTGCTGCACACATCCCCAGCTGGTTGTGATTGATTGAACTGTATTTGTTGGATATATCTATAATAATAATAATAATAATAATAATAATAATAATAATAATAATAATAATAATAAATGAATGTGTCTTTTGCAAACATAAGCTTAATGGACACACCAATTGCTGTAAACGGCTGAGCTGAGTTGGACAGATAAAGACTTCGTTATAAAATTCTAGAAACTGAAATAAAAACTGATGCATTTCATAAATGGAGATCTGTCTCTGCCACAGACGGGGGTGAAGGCTGCAGGAAATGATTAGATAATGTAACAATCATTTTCTAAGTCTTGTTTGAGGTATTCCTTAGAAAAGCTGCCTTAATTTTTAAATATAATAATATCCGCAGTTAATAATGAATGAACGGACAAACCCAAAACGCCAGTTTATGGAAAAGCTACATTATTTGGATCAGGAGTGGTGATAAACACTCAGTATTACAACTAGAGACATTGTCGTGGTAGAGTATGCACTAACATTCGGTTATATGAGGTCGTTTTCACATAAAGCTCCATTTCTGTGTGGATGAATTGATATGCAGAAAGAAAAACTTTCCAAATCAACAGTTTTTACCTACATCTGTGTATATCTGTGTGTGTGTGTGCGTGTCTGTATGTGTGTGTGTGTGGCTACATACGTCTGTATGAAAGTTGCTTCTAAGCCTCTCGAGTTACGGTTGCCATGCCAACTGTTGATTAACATAAGATGAATAATGATTTTAGCACCTATGCCAGCCAGCATGCGAAGAGGAAAAACAATAGCTTTTTGCATATACTGGAAACAACATGATGGGATTGCCT
Source organism: Haplochromis burtoni (assembly GCF_018398535.1). Lineage (NCBI taxonomy): Eukaryota > Metazoa > Chordata > Actinopteri > Cichliformes > Cichlidae > Haplochromis > Haplochromis burtoni. The sequence continues at coordinate 583,187 of NW_024582707.1, read as the reverse complement.
TTAAAATGGCACAAGTGTAACTGGTTCCAATTCTGTTCTACTTTTCCCCCCAGTGATCTCTGCTGTTTCACTAAATCATCATGCCCTGCATCATATTTGTTGTCATCACCACCTTGATGCTCATTACCATCTTACTCATCATCATCATTATCCTCCTCATCAACATCATCATCATCATCATCATCGCTGTCTATATGAGGTAAAGTCTACTGTACTCAGTCTGCAATTAGAGATTGAAGTGAGAGAGAGAGAACGATCATGAAGTAGGCAGACATTTTCTGTCCTCACAGAATTAAAGGACTTAATCAGTCGTAACTTTGATGCACTGTCAGGGGAGAAGTTCTTTGTTAGGTCTGACTATGTATGATATAAAGAGTTTAATGGATAATTTCAACAGAACCTCCAGGGGAAAAAATAAAATTAACAGTGACAAAAGGCCTCATTCACAAACTGTGCATGTGAACGTTTTACATACAAATTTGTGATTCATCCATGTTTCCTTGCCTGAATTTGGTCACACTCTGCTGGATATCATGAGTATTCACAAATGATAAAGTCAAGCTGATTCACGAAAAAGGCCTGAATTAAACCACCTTGTTACTAGTGCATTAAATAACAATGAAAATGACCCATTAATCCTAGCGGGATGTTGTGATTGTGACTATAAGGTTTTGACAAATACCTGCTTACTGATGTTTGTCCAGTAACTGAAGAGATTCTGTTGTTTTTTTCCTGCATTGCGTTCTTTTTTCCTCATCTGTTTAAGTTTACTTTGATTCTTTTGTTTGGACTTGATTCACTGACATACAAATGGTGGTAAGAAGAAAATCATCTGGTGTGCACATGTCACAAATTTGCACAGTTATTTTATGTACAAAAAACAAATTTCTTTCCACATTAGTGAATGAGACCCATCAATTGCAATGCATAATGAAGTGTAGGAAAAAAGTCAGCTGTGGGACATCACTATGGTGTCACAATTACTGTACATCGTCGTCATCTCCGTTTTAGTAACGAAAACAGAAGAGTTATTCTTCACTCAGCAGAAGTTATCAGGACTAAAAATCAGCCAGTCTGTTTTGATTTGGTCAATTAATTAAAAACCAGCTTTCCTTAGGAATCACTATCATAAATGAACTGTAGTTGTAAATTGGAGATGGTCACGGGTGGGCGCCCTGCTAACTGGAGGTCTGTGAAAGGAGCTTCTGATTAATCCAGTTGGGGAGACAGGTGTATAATGCAGGATAATTAGATTACCGCAGAATCACAAAGATGATGATAAAGCAGGTTTATGGAGGGCAAATGAGCATGGAATACCACAAGATCTCTGGATCTCCAGGGTCCATATTTATACTGTTTAAATAAGCCAAGTGCCACATGAAATACAAGCATTTAATCTGAGTAAATTGGTGGTCTGTAATTTATCCCTCACTGTGCCCTTCACATTTTAAGACTATTCTACATCTAGGCTCGGCTCCTACATTAACAGTGTAACAGTGTTGCACGTAACATTGTATTTGTTACAAACTCCTCAGTTCTGTAGTTTTGCAACAACTTGAAATTTAGATTTTGCCGATTTTATGAACCCTCAATGGTTGCTTTGTTTAAGTGCTTTTCTGATTTTATATTTTTTATCTTCTTCCCTCTTGAAATAATCTTAACACCCAAATCAGGTCCTGGGGCTCACTATCACATCGCAAGAAAACTAATGTCTTACACACACGGACCCATAGGCAACATAATGTAGACCCAGAGATTCTCCTTCCTGCATCTGAATATGTTTATTGCTTCTCTTCTATAATTCCTTATGGTGCCAGAGGGCTACAAGCCCATTAATGAATAGCTGGGCTGAGATAAATATCTATATCCACACGGGACACGTAGATACCCACTCAGTGCAATAACATAAATGCAGGTTCTGTCATAGCATCAGTTTTTCTCTCTGTCAACTTAGTAGCCTCCTATTTGTCTTCAAGTGAAACACCATCTCCTTTATGAAGTCTGATGAAGTCTTTTTAGTGACAGCGAGAGATAAATCAGTTTCAGCCGCCACTTTAGTGAGATTTTCTGCATTTTATGGTCGGCTATTATACTTTGATATGTCTCCTGCTCAAGCACTGCTTCTCAGTTACCTGTTACGCCGCATTTCAGGGAAGTGTTAGTAACAATGTGCACATTATTTCTCACAAAGTAAATGTATTAAAACAGATAGAGAACATTGGTTAGAAAGTAAAAAATGCAAATGCTTCAACTACAAAATGTGTTTAAAACCAGTAGATGGAAATATTTTGAAGGCTTGCGGTGCTGCAGGGAATTACTGTGTCAGCCAACGTGTAACCAGTGCTGGTTTGTCTGTATTTCCATAAGAGGCAGACTCTCTGACTCTGCTGAAGAGACTCATATACTGCTGAAAGAATTGAAAGTGAATAGTTTGAATCAAAAAGTCAAAAAGCAGAGTCTCTCTGGAGATCATCCCGCATGAGTCTGCACCCCTTCTGCCTGCTGTTGCCATGGAAATATCCCCAGCCATATTTGGATGAATCCAGCATAGCAGCTGGGGTGATATGTGGCGCAGGCGCATGTGTTTATGTGAATGGCTATGTGATTGCGTGGGTGCATCTATATATATGTGTGTGTGTTTGACTGTCAGTAAATGTGTTTGTATTCTGAGGTTTTCTGTGGCCTGACATCATCTCTGCCTCTGTTGGAAGATGGGCTTATATATATGTATTTATGGCTATTTTAGTTAATTTCTTACACACAATGCTTTGACTTCCAATCATCTTTTGTCCAGATCTGTCCCCACAGGTCTAAATAATCTTTCTCCTTTCTTATCATCTCTCCATTCACTTATGACTCTATCTTGTCATCTCTCGCTCTCTGCTGCTTTCTTTTCTTCCCATGAATCCAGCTGCTTGCATTTTTCAGAGATTAACAGTGTGATGTATACCTGTCAAGCACAGCATTGTAACCACCTGCCCAATATTGTGTACCTCCCACTAGAGAACAACACTGACAGTGGTATCCTTTGATATCCAGCACCAGGATGTTGTGAGAGGCGTGCATGGTCTGCAGTCAGGTTTAGTTGGGTGCTGCATGGCGCTGGTAACACCAGGACCCAAGCTTTCAAAGCAGAACATTGCTTTGTAACAACATGATCAACTATAAAAAGTTTTCAGTGATTTTTATGTTGTGGCTTATCAGTGCATGGAGGCCCTGCAGTGTCGCACTTCACACCCCAGCTGTGGGTTAAGGCCCAACATGCCTGTGTTTTAGACTGAGAGAAATTGGAGAAAAAAAAATCTCATGGTAAAATGTTTGAGTGACTCAAAGCAGCCTGCCTTTAGAATTGGTTTTTAGTGGGTTGTGCACCTGTATAGTCGTGAGATGAGGCCAAAGGCATAGTGAGGACAGAGAAAGGAATCAGACCGAGGAGAGGAAGAAGCAATTCAGAAAGAAGAAGGGAGACTGTGATTGAAGAGAGGAGAGATTAGCAGATCAGGGCAGAGCGCAGACAGTGTGTGTGTCACATTCGCATATCAGGGTATAAAAGATTTGTTGTCGCACATAAGAAGCAAACCTCTCAGTAGGAATGTAATTTACGCATCACTGCTGCGCTTTGGATACATCCGCACACATTTACATGTGGACACCCGCAGGTGCTGATCCTCACACTCATACCGTACAAGTGCAGGTTTCAGTCTGTTAGTGGTCATGGAGCTGTGTAATGTTTTCTAGTATCATGTTAATTAACCCTTGATTAAAACAAGAGCCGTTTCATGTAATTTAATTGGCGAAATGATAGAAATGAATTGTGCTGTTTCTTTTTAAAGCTTTGCAATAAAAGACGGATGACAATTAGGCACGAGGGAATATGTCGTAATGAATGATCGAAGGATGAAAATGGGGAGAGGGAGAGAAAGAGGGACCTTTTGTTTTTTCGTGTGATTATGCGTCGTTTGTGTTTATTTTCCTCCGCTGTGTGTAAATGTGCATGCGTGCAGCTGCGTGTGACAGTGAGTGATCTCAGTGTGGTGTACTGACGGTTTCCGGAGGTTCACTGATAGATGCATTTTAACTGAATATAGGCATCTAAACACGTACTGTGTGTTCTTATAACCCAGTGTAAACTGTTGGCATGGGTGCAAATTGGATTTAAAAATTTAACACTGGAAAGCTGTGCTAATGACTCAACATTCGAGGCATCAGGAGCATCTAGCTTTGAATTAATCTCTATCAGACACTTTTAATTAAAAAAATAAACTGTTCCTTGGAGCAGTGAAGATGTCCATCTGTATATGAAATGTGAATCTTTAACCAGTGCTCTAATTTCAGTCATTTGAATTTGCAGAAAACACTAAAAGCTTGTCTGTAGAGAGCTGAGGCCTGGTTCTCTCTTCCATTAATTTGTTATTTTATGCAGTTTGTTCTTGCTGAACATTCAGTTCAATAGGTTTTCTTAAAAAAAACAAAAAATCTGTGCATACAGTAATGTGTAAAAGTCTTGTTGAGGTTTGGGCTCTGTGAAGGTCAATCCATGACTGATAGTGATAGAAATTAAACTGCTGTCAATCAGATGCTTTCCAGATAGTACTGCATAGTGGTTTAAAATCTGATGGTATTTTTCTGTGTTCATAATTCCATCAAATTTGACAAGATTCCCAACACCATTGGTTGAAAGACCCATCTTGTTTTACAGCTGACTGTAGAAATCCACTGTTGTACCTTTCTTCTGACCTCCTCTGTACTTACTGAGCGATCGTGGCGAGTTGGCAGTTCGTCTTGTAATCGGAAGGTTGCCGGTTCGAGCCCCGGCTCTGACAGTCTCAGTTGTTGTGTCCTTGGGCAAGACACTTCACCTGTTGCCTACTGGTGGTGGTCAGAGGGCCCGGTGGAACCAGTGTCCAACAGCCTTGCCTCTGTCAGTGCGCCCCAGGGCATCTGTGGCTACAATGTAGCTTTCCGTGAATGTGTGTGTGAATGGGTGGATGACTGAATGTAGTGTGAAGTGCTTTGGGGTCCTTAGGGACTAAGTAAAGCACTAGATGCATTTTCTGTCCAGTTCTCATGTAATGTGGCATAACTCAGTCTATTCTCCCTGTTTCCCTTCCTTAAGAATGGCTTCTTGACAGCCACCCTTCCACTGAGAAGAGGTGGGAACAAATGAGGTGTTTTTGCAACAGGCTGCTAATAACAAACCTAAAGATATTATTTAATTTTTTTCCTAAGTTGTTTGTTATGTGCAGACATAACCCTGCTTCACCCCTCATGTCAGGTGCCTATTGTATTAAGAAAAAACTGCTGTCTTTGTGGCTTAACAAACTTTTACATTAACAGTAGCTAGCAATGGTTCAGGTCTAGCTAACAGGTATTCCTTTAATACCGCTTAAAAAAGGAATAACAACAATAATCCACACAGCTTGTTATTGGACAAATATGCACATTTGTAGAAACATCCTTCACGATATTTGAATTTTTTAAACAAGCACCCTGTTTTCATCACTGTTCCTGACATTCTTTTGTTGTACCACATCAAAAGTTTCCTTGTGAATTTGACAATGGAAGAAATTCACAAAGCAAAGAGCCTTGGATCTTTTCATTCAGTGGTGTCAAAAATGTCAACTACATATCAAAGAGCTCTGGCAGAAGGTGTATGACTTCACTTTATAAACTCCAATAAAACTCTGCCTTAGCTTCCATTTTCTGTTGTCAGTTTGGGTGAAGTCCGCTAAGACAGCCGATCAAAAGGCTGTTGCATGAAACTACCCGACATCACAGAATTCTTTATTCAGCTCACACACTGTTCCCTGTCTTTATCTGTCTGTCTCTACCTGCTTCTTCCCTTGGCCGACTTGCTTCCTTCCCTCTTTGTCATGCTCCTCACTTTTTGACACTTTCTTTGTGCCCTGCTTTTATATTCTCTGTCTGGGTCTTTCTCATGAATGAATTTTGTGAGTTGAGTAGAAACACTTAAAGCCATATCAGGGACAGCAGCTTCATTGTTGTTCAGTATGACGCTTGAAATTGAAAACCTGCCATTCTAGGGACATTTTGCAGCCACAGACACACCCAGCCTATTTGCAGTTATTCGGCTGTGATGCAGGGTGATGCTTCTACAAAAACAAACTTGACAAGACTGAATTTTTACTCGTGAACTAATTCTGATTAGTGACAATCTACACTTTCTGCTTTTACCATTTCACCCACTGAAAATTACAGTCTGCACCTGCTAAAATCGAAAGCTGTCTGAAGACTTTGCACATCGCTAATAACAGGAAAAATCAGAAATTTACCACACTAGCTGATTTTCCAGCCAATGTGTCAAAACAGATTAATTTACTACTGCATACATTTTCACACTAACATTCAAATGTACAAAATTCTTGAAGTGTATAGCACAGGTGTCTCCAACAGAAAGAGAGAAAATACAGTGACATACCCTGAACGCACAACGTGTCTAACCTTGATGCAGGTGGACTAAACCAGCGGAAGACCACACCAAGTGCCCTTCCTATCAGTTAGAGGAATTGGATCAATTCAGTAATGCAGACTATAATTCACACGGTCTCACCAAAATTAGACAATAGAAGATTGGAAAAATGTTGTCCTATCTGATGAGACTAAATTTCTGCTGCAGCATTCAGATGGTATGGTCAAAATGTGGTGTAAACAACATTAAAGCAGGTATCCATGCTGCGTTGTATGAACAGTTCAGGCTGCTGGTGGTTTAATTGTTTGGGGGTTTCTTGGCACCTTTTGGCCTGGTCTGTTCCAGCTAAGCATTGTTCAAACAACACAGCTATACAAGCAAATTCCTGGGGACCTTGTTGAATCTATGCCAAGAAGAATTAAATCAGTCCTGATTATAAAAGGTGGTCCAACCCAGTACCAGCGAGGTGTAACTAATAAAGTGTCCAGTGAGAATAAACTAATCAGAAATAAGAGCAAGACTAAAACCACAAAAACCCTTTAAAGGATCCCCAAGAGAGAAGAGGAAGTGAAAGAGGAAAAAGACCAAAGGAAGCAGCTTTTAGAATAGAATAGAATAGAATAGAATAGAATAGAATTCAACTTTATTGTCATTGCACATGTCACAGGTACAGGGCAACGAAATGCAGTTTGCATCCATCCAGAAGTGCTTTAGCCATGATATAGATATATTACAATATATATTAGCAATAATATAGATATTGCAGAAATGGGTCTATTATGGTATGTTATAATGTACACGGTATGAAGTATGTTATGAATATTCTATAACTATAAGTATGTACAGGCTATGAACAGGATATAAATATGAAAAACAAAACTATACAGAATATGAAATAAAAAAAACTATATAGAAATCTGAGATATACAGTTATACAGAAATGTGAACTATGCAGGTTATAAACAGTTGTAGGATTAAAAATTATTGTATGTACAGAATGATTATTTACACAGAACTATACAGTAGTGCAGTTAAGATAAGTGAGATATGTGGATAATTTCTACAGAGGCTATATAAAGTGCTAGTGGTTGTGAGTGGTGGTTCAGTCCATATTATTATTGTGTGTTTGAGGGTACGGTTGTCCATTGTGGGTGTGTGTATGTTCAGTCCATGTGTTAACGTGGGTCAGATGTCAGGAGGCAGAGTTCAGGAGTCTGACAGCTGTGGGGAAGAAGCTGTTCCGGTACCTGGTGATCTTAGTCCGGAGGCTCCTGTAGCGCCTCCCAGAGGGCAGGAGGGTGAAGAGTCCATGTGATGGGTTACTGGGGTCTCTGATGATTTTCCCAGCCCTTTTCAGACACCGCTTCCTGTAGATGTCCTTTATGGCAGGAAGTGGTGCTCCGGTGATGCGCTGGGCAGTTTTCACGACCCTCTGCAACGCCTTCCGGTCCGAGGCAGAGCAGTTCCCGTACCAGACTGTTATACAGTTGGTCAGGATGCTCTCGATGGTGCAGCGATAGAAGTTCACCAGGATGTCTGAGGACAGGTGGTTCTTCCTCAGAGTCCTCAAGAAGAAGAGGCGCTGGTGAGCCTTCTTGACCAGCTTGGAGCAGTTGGTCGTCCAGGTGAGATCCTCGGAGATGCGGACTCCCAGGAACTTGAAGCTGCTCACACGCTCCACAGCCGTCCCGTTAATGTGGATGGGTGGATGTGGGTCAGCATTCCTCCTGTAGTCCACGATGAGCTCCTTGGTCTTCTCGGTGTTAAGCAGCAGGTTGTTAGTGTCGCACCACTCAGCCAGACGATCCACCCCCTCCCTGTAGGCGCCCTCATCGTTGTCACTGATGAGGCCAATCACCGTGGTGTCATCTGCAAACTTAATGATGGTGTTGGAACCATCAGCAGGTCTGCAGTCGTGGGTGAAGAGGGAGTAGAGGAAGGGGCTCATCACACAGCCTTGTGGTACACCGGTGTTCATTGTGATAGTAGATGAGCAGCTGTTATCCAGCCGGACATGTTGGGGGCGGTTGGTCAGGTTTTATTCATTTGTGGTAATAATCCATAAACATAAACCACATATTTAATGCATTAATTTAAAAATAGTAGTCTCTGACATTTCATCCAATTTAAAAGATACATAAGAGCGTGTTATGGGATTTGAGTAGAACATGGCAGCAGTTCTTCGTGGCAGTGTGACGGTATGAGGGATTAACATAATAGCAACTTGTTATTACCAGTAATAAAGAATTCAGTATCTGTGACTTTTGCATATGTTTCAGTTTTAGTGCAGCATTCATAGGCATTGGTGCTATTGGCACAGCTGTTATTGTGCTCACTCCCTTCAGGTCAGAGCCTGCAGTTAGATTTTAATTGTGAATTCTTCTTGATGTGATGTCGAGTTTGCTGAAATAGCATTACATCATGCATCACCAAAACCTGGTGCTACGTCTAATGCTGCACTGACCTTGTACCAGTGGTCCATGGCAATTTAGCAGTAGGTTATTTTTAGCAACAGAATTAAATTCCAACAACAGTAGGGAACAATGGGTGTAACATCAAGTAAACTATCACCAACAGTTGAATATTTGTGCCTATATTTTAGGTAATTTGCTTGTCTCACCTTCAGCCACCTTAGGTAGAAAATAATGGCTCTCAGAATTTAAAAAATGTTATATCCCATTTCAATCCTCAGGCTGCCATTGCTTTCAGTCTCCACAATTTCAGGTGGTTCCCAAGACAAGTGACCAGTGTCATTAAACATATCCCATGACACCAAGCTTGACATTGGTTAAACCAGTACAACAGCGTTAATCCACCCATGGTGCTCACTTGTTAAATTTTTTGCCCTCTTTCGCTTTTTAGTTTGAATTTTTAGTTTTTAATTGACTAAAAGCTTTTCAAATGCCAGATAAATCAGTCAGTTCAACTTAATCAAGTGTTCTTCAAAATATAACCTAAATATAAACTTTCCAGTCAACATCAATGTTTCTTCTACTATTTCTGGTTTCATAGTAGAAGTTTTGAGTGCATTAGACCATTCAGAGGCTTCATGTTTCGTATTTTCTTTTCTCTCTGATCTTACTGATTAATGACTGCTAATGATCAAGGCACAGTTAGAAAAAAGAAAAAAAAAAAGAAAAACATTAAAGGATTGAATACAAAGAAGACAAAAACAGGAATTGCTGTGTTTTTCCGATACATTGCATCTCTTTCAAGCGAATGAAGAGGGTGGAGCTTTGAGCATGTTGATGCTCACACAGACACATCAAACATAACAGGAAAAAACGATATTTCACGCATAAACAAGCACAGATGGACAGCTGTATACATAAACATCCTGTGTCAGTGGTGCATAGATTGACCAACATGTGCAACATACAAAAAACACACTTCTATGTACACACAGTCACAGGCATAAGCAGACACACAAAGAACACCTACACACACATATTTATCCTCTTATTGCTCTCCCATGGAATGGCCTTATCCTCTTACAGCACTCCAATGGGAAAAGTGCTTGGAATTAGAGAGGCTAGGAGGGGAAGACAGACTGACAGACAGGGGAAACAGGGAACAAGTGATAGTAGGAAAGGGAGGGAGAAAGAAGGTAATCCAGAGTTGATATATATCTGCCCTTGTGTGTGTGTGTTTGTGTGTGTGTGTGTGTGTGTGTGTATGAATCGGTGTGTTGGTGCAACAAACAGAGTTATTTGGGCTGTTAGTGTGTTATGAGCTCTCCGTTCTGTAGTTTGCTGCTCATTTCTGAGATTTACACTGAGGGATTAAACCAAGTGTTACATCACGTCCGCTCATGCACAAATACACACACACACACAGAGCAATACACACAAAATCCTTTTTATGGTTGTTAGAGTAATCCACGCTGGAATCTAACGGGTTTTCCTCTTAGTTTCTTTAATTTCATTTTTGAGATATGTGACTGCTCTGAATATTCATCTCACTATGTGCCTTTTCACACTTCTTGTCACGATGACACAAATCAACACCAACAAAGATCTCATCGTGACACAAAAACCACTAATGTTATCTCTCTGTATTGTTCATTCTCTCAAAGTCTTTCATTTCTGCATATTTTTTTTGTTCTCTCTTAACTTCATTTCCATAATCAGCAGGAACTTTGTAACCTCCTCCTTTCTCTTCCCAGTTCACTTGCCTTTCCATCTATTCATCACACATTTGAAGGGCTATCTGTATAAGAATTGCCTTCTATGTCCTGAAGTGCCTGGACAGGAAATTAATTGACCCTTAATTTAGCTCAGACTCTGAACCAGGCAAAGGTAATTAAGAGAAATCTGAACTGAGATTTCTCTGAGAAATGGCTCCAAACTCTTGGTGAATGGAATGTACAGAGTAATAAAACAAAATCTAGAGAAAGTGAAGCTGTTTAGTGTTTTGTGTGATATGACATTTCTTTTTTTTCATGGTTTGTGTGAAGAGAATTTGAACAAATGAGAGCAATTAAAGAAACTGGATTGCATGACTTAATGCAGCTCATCCTTGGTATTTCATGAACTGTTCTCGTCTCGCTTTTTATTCAGCTCTATCTCATATGTTTAGTGAAGCAGATGCTTGTATTGATTTACCACATTTGTCAGTTGGTTCCGTTGCCTAATGTGTTAATATGTTACAGCAAGAAATAAGCCATCAGATTAAATGGAACATTAACAGAGAGTGGGCTGCTTTGGCTGAGTAACACATAACTTTTGAAATGGACTCACATCAGCTTCTAATAAGACCACTGAGCTGAAATGGGAAAATTATGAACCAAAGCTCATTTTTTCGCTGAGTATTTGGTAAGCTCGGTATCCTTAACACTGATTTTTTTTTCCCCTTTGGGGGGGGGGGGGGGGTCCTCATTGTACAGACATCAGATGATGGTATGGCTGTGGGTACAAGGATACAAAGTATACAAAGTATTCTTGGGTGAGATACTGAACTGTGAGTGTGTTGGGTGACTAAATGTGAATGAATGTCATTGATTGTTATGACCTGGTAGCTCCCTGCTCTCTTTGCATTTCTGTTGCTGTTGAGCCATGAGTTACCAACTTAGTTGGACCTCCAATAACAAGAAGGAAGAAGGGGAGGTGAAGCAAAAGTACACAGCAAACCAACAAAATCCCTTTGGCAACACTGTTAGGCAATCTCCAGCCACTTAATGGATAAGCTCTAGGGTTGGGCCATCTTCTCCAATGTCCTATAGTTCCCCTGTGAGATTAATAATAACCTGTACGATTGCTAGTGGGCAGCATCAGAGGCAGCACTATTTGCCCTCCATAATGCATACTGTGTGAGCCAAACACACAAAAATAGCACTACTTCTTGTAGCAAAAGAAAGGCACACACCAGGATGTCCATTTCCCACTTCTGTCATGAAGACAGGGATGCCTACTTTATTACTGACCATAAGTGGTAAATGGTGTTAAATCACAAAATTGCCTGATTCTCCTTTTTGGTTTTTTTTCTTAAGTGTTATACTGTAGTTATGTGTCATTCTAATACGTCACCTAATCCCGTTTTGTTGAAAAATGGTCTTTCTTTTCCCTCTTTGCCACAAGCTTCACAAACATGCAGTCTTTCGCTGACAAACAAACTCACGAAGTGAGACCAAAAAACTGAGGATAGCAGATCAACATTTTTACCCTGTTGAAACACTTTAACTTCTGATTTAAAATCCTAAGTACTGTAAATGTACGTATGAAGGAGACGGAGAAAATCAGAGAAAGTGTGAACTTTACGTGTTGGTTATGGTGGTACGACCAGTGAGATGTATCTAATAATATTTATCATTCATTGCATTTATAGAAAAGCAAGCTAAGCTATGTGTTGGTAAGATAAGATTAGATAAAATAAACCTTTTTTTGTCCCACATGTGCAAATTTTTCGGTCATGGCAGAAAGTGGACAGTATAAATTAAGAGCATTAAAAGTTAAGAAAAACCTCCCAATAGGATGGAATAAGATAAAATAGAATGGCATACTATACGAAATAGAATAAAATACTTTGTTATATCAAGAAAATTGCACTTGGTAATATTGCACATCAGGGAGACAGGGCGAAAGTTACCATTGTGTATAGGTGTGTGTGTGTGTGTGTGTGTGTGTCTGTGTGCATCTCTGTGGTCATCTGTAAAGTCTTTGCTCTAGAGTCTGACAGCAGCTGGAAAGACCTATGAAATCTCTCCATCCCATATCGTTGGTGCCGCTGCCTACTGCCTAGTGATCTCATTGTTGGTGATTCCCAAAGTTGTCCATTGGCACAACTCCGATCAGCTGGCAATATCTGTATCTGCACCTGGCACAGACTGTTTCTCCTGTGTGGTGCTAAGACTGGATCCATTTTGCTGGACTATATAAGGGTTCTGTATTGTATCCTGATGAGCTGCCCATTCAGTGATCATTACTTTCTGAGGGGTTTAATGAGCAGTTTTTATACCTGGAACAATTTGGCGCTATAAAATGAAACATGATGATAGATTTAGTTAATAACGTTAGTCTCAATATAGCAATGAACTGTTTTTTTTGCCTTTTGCTGTAACTGATTGTTATGAAGTAACTGTTGAATACATAATCTAGTGCCTGCAGAATAATAAGACCACTGACGTTCAGCTTTGTTCCCCACAAGCCTCTCTTTCAATATGCATGCCTGCTGAAATTCGACCTGACAAAAGAAAAAGAGCTCCACTTCAATGGACGGGGGAAAAAAGGTGTAGAAAGTGATCAAAAGTGAGGATAGAGAGTGTGAACAGGTTCCTGATGAATAAAGCTCCAGAATTGGACAGGGTTAAAAACTGGCAATCAGTTGGCTTTTTTTTCTAATAGATTGGTGCGTAACAAGGCCCTTTAATGTTTTAGATCAGAAAGTATGTTGCTGGAAGGGGTGAAGAGTGGCCTATTGCCACTCACTTTAATATGTCACTCTGCTTGGATCTACTTATCATTCTGTTTAGAGTGTCACCAATTACTGATAATGTACAGTCCAGTAATGATTAAGACAAGGTTAATCATACCATAATAAAGCAATCGCTATTATCATACATAATCAAGCAATATTTAAAGTGCTCTAAGTCATGAGCCATTACCGTGATCAACAATTACGCTTTTGTTGGCGGTCTTTATGAATGTGTCAGATGATCTGATTGCGCTCAATATCAAGCCTTTGTCAGACAGAAATCTGCAGGTGGTGGCCAGGTTTAGCATCAACCAAAGAGGGGGCCAGATTGCAATAAAGTTTGCAGTCATTACCTATTAAGCAGACTCCGGCAAACACGCGCGCCAGACCCTCATCGCCCATTTGTCTCTGTCTCTTTTGCTTTCCCCTCTCTTCCGGTGAGCTCAGTTCGATGGGTGTGATGTGTGCCGCATCATAGCCCCCGCACAGCTTGTTACCATGGCAACAAAGGAGACAGAAGGCAAGAAAATTATAGAATGGCAGAGACCGAGTGTGTGAAAGAGAACTTTGCAAGAAAGGGATCTGGATGTTTACTTGTGTACTATATATGTGCTTCCATCTGTGTCCAATTACTATAAGGAGAGATCTGACAGGCAAAGGTATGTAGTGTAGGGACAAAGCGACAGCTAACTGAAGACTTGTCCACCTTAAGAATATCAATCTGCTGTAAAAGCTCTAAATAATAATGATCTGCAACTTATTGCTCCAAATTCAGTGAGGCAGTGTGAATGCCATGTCATCAGAAAGTGCAAAAACTGAGACCCAAAAAGCCTGCTTAAATAAAAACTAGCAACTGAGACTGTTGTTACAAATAACACTGTTTTTATTAATACTGTAAACCAAATGCCCAAAGCAATACCGAGTCTAGGACTACACAGTATATGACAATTCTGCAACTACATTTTTATAAACCTCCTTAAGCACAGTGAAACACTATTTAATTATCATTGTAAGCCAATCAGTCATGTCCATCACATTTTTTTTACATGGCAAAAAGTGCAGCTAAACCTCTAAAGAGAATTGCAGGAGATATCAATAAAAACAAATGAAACAATAATGATAGCTTTTAATAATACTAAAAACACACATTTGACAGACACTGACATCTGGAAAAGTGTTAGAAATACATAATTTGCTTCTGCAATCCTCTTTCTACTCCCCCAGAAGTAATCCAGATTCTTATCAATGTAGCACGGCGCTTTTATATGGGAACTGCCATCCTCATTCTCAAGGGAGTCAATTGCTGCCCTTTTGTTATAGTGGTGTGTTAGAGATACATACAAAATGGTCTTTGACATCTTTGTGGTTTTGTACCCAATAATGACACCAAGCTCCTATCATCTGGAAGCTTTTTCAGCAGCCTTTGGAATCACACAAGTTAATGTGCTATCTGTGAATCCAAACCAGATATTTTCCTAATCCTTACAAAGTAGTTTTGGTACCTCAACCAAAACCAAACAGTGGGTGAAAGTGGAGGTGAAATGGTGAAAAGTAACCAAAAACAAAGTTAAACAAAGTGCAAAACCAAGCTCCCAAATGCGACATAGATCACAGTAACCTGGCAGAGAAACTCCACTAAATTGCTGCCATTCTGTTTTTTTGTTGCTCTTTAAAGCAGCGCTGTTAGCTCACATTCTCCAGTATTGCCACAGTTGGTGTCTTAAGGCACCAGTGACAAAGGACACTTTTTCTCCAGGACGCCAGCGGCTTTTGACAGAATTGCAGTATTTGACACCCTTGGATAAAAAAGCATTGGCACTAAAAAAGCCAGAGAATGGCCCAGAGGCTAGTTCTCACACAACAGCGACACCAGCACTATACACAAAGAAACTGGCACTGGTCTTAACTTCTAGTTAAGAGTGGCACTTATTCATTTAACTAATAAAAATTCATAAACATGCACAAACACCATGGACATTATCTGGTTTTCTGTAAACTGGCTGCAGAAAAACATTGCTACCCAGAGACCAGACTTCTTAAATATTCATAATTAGGATATGAAGGATAAGCAGTTTACTCTACTCTGTTCAATACAAACAGGGCAGAGACTTAAGTAAACTGTGCACATGGATATCTGCATAAGCATACATACATAAACAACCTATGTTTGTTTGCACACTTACAGTTAGCTATTGATATTTTGCAGACATATGACTGCTAACCATGCAACATTAACATTATTGCTAAAGTTAAGTCACACAGGCCTACAGACTGGTCAGTGAGCCCCCTTTTTTCCTACTAACCCACCTGTTACAAGGAAAAAATGAGTTTCCCCTAACCAGATGGGCAAAAACCTCCTTATGATTGTTTTGGACACTAGCATATTGCTGTGTTTGCCCATAGCTTGCATGGAAGTGATGGACTTGTATAGAAATACTGCGGAAAGTTGATTGTGGCTCAGAGTCCCAACTTTTGCATACAGCCCAAATGATTACCATCTCCGCTTTCTGTTTTACTTGGCCTGCTCAGCTAGGAGTTAGCAAATATATGCCGACAAACATGAAAAACTACACACAACTGTAGAAGTCTCCAGTGTGAGCAATCAACTACCAGGAAATCAGTTGAGCAATATACAGATTTCCGTAGCAACCAGTGGTGTCATGTCCAATATGGTGGACAAATCTTGAGCAATGTCTGCACGACCTTATATAAGAAACCTCAACATTTTCAGTTTAATAATTTTTCATTATTAGGTTTGTCAGCATTGTCAAATTGTTCAAAATGCTGGATCAAATTTGCAAAAAATGGCCAACTTCTATGAAATAAGGACACAAAGAGGAGAGCACTGGTTATGGCATGGGGTACCAATGAAATGGGAGAAAGTCATTAAAATCCACAGTAGTGTGCAGCTAATTTACTGTAGATCCATCTGGTAATCTCTCCCTTCCCCTCTCTTTTTCTTTGATACACACACACATATGTGCACATAAAGACACACACACACACACACACACACACACACACACACACACACACACACACACACACACACGATTCTGTGGGCGATAAGCTGGATGTCTCGTTACTGGGCATTAGCTGCACCTCTCCTCACTAATCCCTGCTGTCAAGCAGACAGACTGGTTGTGTATGTGTGTGAGCGCGTGCAGGCCCAACCAGTATAATTATCACCATCGTGTAAAGCAGCAAAAACTCTGACTACTGCGTCTAAGCCACAGGCCCATCATTAGGCTACACAAGATTGTCTGTTAATGGCCGTGTGTCCTCATGTGTGCAGGGAGGAGTGTGCATTTTTAGAAACTTGCAACCTCTCTTGCAGAGTGTACCTTAAATGTCGGTGTCTCAAATAAAGAACCACATTTAATAAATATTAACAAAATGAATGGGTATTGTATGTTAGACTGCTTTTATTTTTCAATGTAGTTAAATGTTATAATCCAGAAAAAATGGCATGTAAATCTAAGTCAATGTTCATGTTATACTCACAAGTCATATGTGCATTAAATTCCCTCAAATGGAGTGTTGTATTACTACTGTCTTTTACAATTTAACACTATTTCAATGCAAAGTCACTTCACGGTATGGTCTCTGGCTGGGCAATTGCTGTTAAAAGTCAGTTAAATTCCTTGGATTTTGCACAGATATCTTTAACGTAGAGCTGGAGACCTGGAGGGAGTGCTGAGGAATAAGAGAAAATGATAGAGAGGAGTTTGGAAGAGCAGAGACGGAAAGGGGATGAGAGAGCCAAAGACCAAAAGGCCACCATGGTGATAAAGATAAGCAGAAATAAGAAAGACGGAGAGGTGGGGAGGTGGGGGGAGTAATGTTACCTTGGTGGTGTATTACCTCAGCAGGTGATATTACAATGTCTGCGGTGCTGAATATGAGAGATGACACTTTTATGTGTGAAGCAATAAAAAGTGATGAGGTGAGACCAGGAGGAATAGGCAGAATATACAGCCTCTGTTTTTCCTCTATCTCTTTCACCCTGACACCATTCCCATATTTCTCGCTCCCTCCTTCTCCTTCTCTCTCTTTCCACCCTGCTCTAATTCCCAGGGACCCAAATTCTGCTGTTGTGTCAAAGTTGCTGAAGTCTGAAAGTCCTTTTGTCTTTAGTGCAGTGTTACGGGGTCACTGCAATGGCAAGATTGGTCAACTCATCACATATAGATGCTCTTTCAGAACTCTTGCTGTCACATTTGAATGCACTTTTTCAGGATGTGGGGTTTATTTTTAGAAGGCCTTACTCAAACCAAAATCTTCTTCTGAACCTTAATAAAAAGTAATTTGCAAGCAAAAACAAAGGAAATCAGACAACCTATGGCTTGCCACCTCCGCCTTTCCTGCCTCCCATGAAGACTTTGTTCCTAAAACAGGAATGCTGGTTTTCGGTATCCATGCTGGCAGAGAAACTCTACTGCCACTGCCTCTTCCTTGTACAGTGTTTAAAGCAGCACTCTTAGCTAATGTTATCCAGTACCACTGCTGCAGGTGCATCAGAACGCAAACACCAAAGGGCATCTTTGTATTTCTTTGATAGCTTCTCAAAAAATTGCAGCATTCGATGTCCAGGGATGAGACTTTCTCCACTGCACAACTAGGGATGGGTAAACGGTAATAACCAAACTGAAAAGCAGTTTGCTTTTTTTTCGGTGCTTTTTTTTCCTGAGATGTCATACACTTTGGATTTTAGCCAATCATTTTACCTTTCCAAGGACAGTAGGCGGGCCCAGGTACGTACGTTCTTTTAGAGCAGAGCTGCAGATTAAAAATGCCCAAGGTGAAGCGGTCAAAGTCTGGCTGTACTTCACAGCAAAAGATGCAAACTCAGCAGCCTGCAACAAGTGCTTTAAGGTGATACTGTGCAAAGGAGGTAACACCTCGAATCTGATGAAACACCTGGCGACCCATAGCGTTTTTTTAAAAGCCGAGAAATGCACTGTATTTGATAGCTTGCTGCGAGACCTCACACCGAGCACATCTACTGTGGGTGTGGTGCCTGTTATCGGACCCAGAGTTAGCAACATCCCCCAAGAACCCGAAGAGGAGAGTCCTGGCCCAAAGCCCTGCCAGTGTAGCAGAAATGATGACGGATGATGATGATGGCAGTAGCACCTGTTCTTCTCTGCGTGAGTAGCTTAATGTTGTCCGTGTGTAATTTACGTTGAGTAGGCTAACCACATTATTAAATTAATGCATGTAAGGTGAACTAGCAAACACCGTCGTAGTTACATGCGGCTGTCTTCTTGTTTGATGGCAGATACTCCCTTCACCCTGGCAAAAAAGACAAAATGACCAAAGAAAAAGTGGAAAACAGCTAAACATGAGAGGTTTTTGGACAGAGTTTGTGTTTTTTCCATTGTTTAAGCACTGCTTTCAGCCAAGAGTGACTCCATATATGCCCTATAGCTGCAGAAAAGGCTAACATTGTTATCTGTTTTACAAAAAAGCAGCTAAACATGAGAGGTTTTTGGACAAAGTTTGTGTTCTCCATTCTTTAAGCACGGGTTGGACCACCGTCTAAGCACAGTTTAAGCACTGGTACCGGTTTGGCACCGGTATCGGATAAAACCTAAACGATACCTATCCCTATGCACAACTCGACTGTTTTCACCTCAAACATTACTGCTCTTCTTCTTCATAACCTTGCAAAGCACACACTTATCCACCTTACAGAATGCTGCTAGCTCCTTTTTGATCCTCTTTTCCCTCCACTCATTCTGGCTCTTCCCTTGAGATCATATCTGTGTCACTTTATCCCCCCACCTCTCTCTTGTTCTCTTTCTCAGCTCAGTGGATTTTATTTTTTCACGCCTTCTGGTATTTCAATCATCGGTCTCATTCTCTCTGGTTTGCTGTTTATTGCTCCCTTGTACTTATTTTCCACGTTTTATCTTCTCTGATAAAGTTTGGCAAACAATACCGATTGACAAACAAGAAGTAGGTGATCATCCCAAATACTGAGATTTCCAAAAGTCTTTTTCACTCCTAGTTACGTGCATGCACACCTTTCACAGCAGATGAAATTTTTAGTGAACCGGTGACTATGTACATCTCTTGACCAACTGTGTGTGTGTGTGTGTATTGCTCTCATACCTGACTGCATCCAGACAAAGACCACAGCTGGAGGGGAATAATTTCTGTTATCTCCACTCATCCATTTTCTAACCTACCTTGTACTCTCATTCTGTATCTGTCTCCGTTCATGGCAATGCTCAATTGCAAGTTATTTTCACTCTTTGCACCTATTTTCACTGGATGTTTTTTTTCTTTTATGTGTTTTTCTTCAGTGTTTCAGTTACTAGAGCAAAGAAAGGAAAATATTCTTCTTCTTCTTCTCCTTCTTCTCCTCATTCTTCTCCTTCTTCTTCTTCTTCTCCTCATTCTTCTTCTTCTTCTTCTCCTCATTCTTCTCCTTCTTCTTCTTCTCCTCATTCTTCTTCTTCTTCTTCTCCTCCTCATTCTTCTTCTTCTTATTAGTATTATATGCGCGGACACACCATGGTGCAGTGGTTAGTCCTGTAGACTCACAGCAAGAAGGTCCTAGGTTTTAATTCACTGGCTGGCTGGGACCCTGGAACTGGCTACAGGCTCCAGTGTGGACATTAAGCTGACTAATAGGAATCCATAGGTTCCATGGTTTAGATTACCTTAATAGTAACCGAACCGTGTAGCACCATATTAGTGACTAACCTCACTTTGTGGATAAGTCATATCGGATGCTCTCTTTTTCATCGACCAAACATCCCATGTCGTATGATGGTATTTCAGCCTCAACAAATACTTTTAATAAGAAAAATTTAACCCTTATCCTTTAACTTCCCTGTGCTATTGTGCTTATAACCTAGTCATTGCTCTGTTTCTTTTATATGTAAGCTATTCCCTATATAGTTTTCCATTTTTGTTCACATCCAAAGTTATAGCAGCGTATTGTACTTAAAATCTTTCAGTTAGAACATGGTATTTCATATTTAGTTGGAAACTTGCTTGCTAACTTCCTCTCTTTTTCATGGATTCCTGGACTTTAAACTTAATTGCAACACTGGGGAGAGAACAGCCACACTGATCATTTTAATGAAACTGAAAGAATTTATACCAAGTCTCAGTGGAGCCTGAGTTTGTTTAATTTTGGGAAGTGAACCAGCCTTTGGACCCAGCAATACATAATGAAGTCAGACTTAAACTAGCAGGATGAATTACAGTTAAAATCTGTACATATGTGGAGAGAGACCACAGTTGAATCCAGATTTAAATATTCAAATTGTAATTATGATGATGTATTTGTCCACACACACACACACACACACACACACACACACACACACTGTACTTAATTTCAAGAGTTCAGCAGAATATTTCTAAGAATTTAGGGCATTAGTAGAGTCATAATTTAAATAAAACTAAAATGAAGAAATTAAAGTAGGTATATAGAATGTCTGCCAGTATTTAAACTGAAGTACATTGTCTACTTAAATT
This sequence comes from Haplochromis burtoni, assembly GCF_018398535.1. Lineage (NCBI taxonomy): Eukaryota > Metazoa > Chordata > Actinopteri > Cichliformes > Cichlidae > Haplochromis > Haplochromis burtoni. Next base: position 562,351 of record NW_024582707.1, on the reverse strand, counting down.
TGTATTTGCACTCTGCAGCACAGTTAAAGTCAAGTAAATTAAATCAAAGCAAATTTGAGAAACCTTTTGTTATAATCACACAACAAAAGAGCTTGGTGGTGTTTCTGTTATTATTATTTTTGAGTGTAAATGCAAATGTGAGCTGTCATTTGAATAGGGATGGGTATTGTTTAGGTTTTATCCGATACTGGTGCCAAATCGGTACTTTTGAAACGGTGCCGGTGCTTAAAGAATGGAGAACACAAACTTTGTCCAAAAACCTCTCATGTTCAGCTGTTTTTTTTTGTAAAAAGATATCAATATTAGCCTTTTCTGCAGCTATGTGGCATATATGGCATCACTCTTGGCTGGAAGCAGTGCTTAAACAATGGAAAAAACACAAACTTAAACCCTCTCATGTTTAACTGTTTCCCACTTTTTCTTTGGTCATTTTAGCCTTTTTGGCCAGGGTGAAGGGAGTATCTGCCATCAAACAAGAAGACAGCCGCATGTAGCTATGATGATGTTTGCTAGTTCACCTTACATGCATTAATGTAATAACGTGGTTAGCCTACTCAACGTAAATTACACACGAACAACATTAAGCTACTCACGCAGAGAAGAACGGCTGCTGCTGCCATCATCATCCGTCATCATTTCTGCTACACTGGCAGGGCTAGGGGCCAGGACTCTCCTCTTCGGGTTTTTGGGGGATGTTGCTCCGGGTCCGATAACTGGCAACCCACCCGACGTGCACGGTGTGAGGTCTCGCAGCAAGCTATCAAATACGGCGCATTTCTGGGCTTTTAAAAAAAACGCTATGCGTCGCCAGGTGTTTCATCGGATTCTGAGGTGTTACCTCCTTTGACAGTATCACAGTATCAGCTTAAAGCACTTGTTGCAGGCTGCTGAGTTTGCATATTTTGCTGTGAAGTACAGCCAGACTTTTGACCGCTTCGCCTTGGACATTTTTAATCTGTAGCTCTGCTCTAAAGAACGTACGTACCTGGCCCCGCCTACTATCCTCGGAAACGTAAAATGATTGGCTAGAAGTGTATCACAGCTCAGGAAAAAAAAGCACCGAAATAAAGCACCGAAATGTGCGCTGCTTTTCGGTCTGGTTACTACCGTTTATGTCAGACACCGGTACCCATCCCTACATTTGAATTTTGTTTTTTCATGTTTATTCTGCACACATTTGTTGCATTAGATGGTTTGAGATTTAGTTGTCACCGGGGATACACTGATCAAAAATACACAAACTCGTAGTGGTGGATTTTGTGTGGTGCAGCAGTGGTTTGACCTTGTGTGCTGGGTTTTCGCAACACGATCAAAACATTTCTTCCTAATTGCGTGTTGTTTTATTTCTAAGGACAGCAACTCGGTGACAAACGGTATTGGAGTAAGTTTCAATAGGTCCAGATGGTCAGTGGTATTGTGGACGTTAACATGCTGGAAAATGGATGATACTGTCTTACTGCAGTAACAGATTTAAACATTCATTTTTCTCCATTATGAAAGTGCTTTTGGTTTGTTTCATCACTTCTCCTTCTGTCCAAATGACCTTCTCTGAGCTATAGTGGCTGCAGTGTGTCAGTCCAGAATGAATGAGAGTGAGCCAAATGGGCTGTCTGAACATCACTTTCAGGTTTTTTGTTTTTCTCTTTTCCTCTGTAAAAGCAACAATTGAGGCATTATATGTCCAGGTTGTCTGTCTCCATGTCTCGTTCTCATGAACACAGTCTTACTTGAATGCATTGAGGGAATATGTTGCTGTGTCACACATCAAATCAAGGGAAAAATAATGTTGCAAAAATCTATATGCCTTTGGTGCTTTGTAGATATCAAAGGTAACTAATTATACACTGTCAATAACATAATATATAAAGCTGTGACCATTGTCTGCAAATGCAAATGGAGTCTATATATTTTTCTTGTGTTTATGAATATGAATCTTTTGTGCATGTGCTTGTATCTGTATCAGGCATTACTTAATTGCTTCTTCTAGAAAAATATTGGGAATAATCTCTCAATTTAAGTTTTATTCTTGTAAAAATAATACAAATGCTATCAACTGAGAGAGTAGAATAAAATGGAAATGTGAGAAAAATAAATAAATTGTAGTGCTACAGTATAAGGTTAGGATAAGTTGAAAGTCCACATGTAGTAAAAAAGGCAAACAGGAAAAGATGAGAGGCAAAAGAGTGTCAAAGAAACAGAGACAGAGGGTAATGAAGTGTGGCATCAATAGATGAGTAAAAATGAACCTGCTGCCAAGATAAGCAGGTGTGTGTGTGTGTGTGTGTGCGTGTGTGTGTGTGTGTGTGTGTGTGTGTGTGTGTGTGCGTGTGTGCGTGTGTGTGTGTGTGTGTTATTGAATGATGGGCGTGTAAAGTGGTCCGATCAGTCTCAAAATTACACAGTTGGACACACACATGGAGACTGGCGTCGCATCTTTCTCTTTGTCTCAAACACATAAACACACACACACACGCTCAGACTTTAGCGCCGCTGTGTCTATGTGTGAGACAGTTCTGACATTTGGCTTAATGAGTTTTGCTGTTGTAACTGTGAACCTTGACCTCCGTTTGGCTGAGGCCATTAACAGATGAGCCGGCACAGCTCAGGAGTGGCTACCGCTTTCAGTTGAAGTCATCAGAAAGACCAGCCAAGGGACGTCATCTCCCCAGCGAACCCTGGGTGTACCCCAGGCTCTCCTCCAAGTGAGACGTGTCTGAAACACCTCATTTAGCAGGCATCCAGGAGCCAGCCTAGTCTGACTCCTGAACCACCTCTACTGGCTCTATTCAATGTAGAGGAGCAGTGTTCCTCCTCTGAGCCCTTCGCAAATGACTGGACTTCTTGTCCCCTCTATAAGACAGAGTCTAAAATGGGAAGCTTATTGTTCTTTTCTCATTCTATCCATAGTGACCCAAAGTTTTTAGGTCAGGTTATTAATGTAGATTGATGAGTAAATTAGCAGCTTCACCTTCAGGCTAAGCTCTTTTTTTTTTCTTTTTTTCTACAACACACCGGCACAGCGTCACTGAACCAATCTCTCTCTTTCCCCAGCCTTTTCCAAGCACATCCAGGCTTTGTTGGTTAAACTCCCATTCGACTCCATGCCTCTTTGTTTGTTTGCTTTCTTCTTATAAATCATACCAATAATAATGGTGGAGTCAAAACTATACCTCTGTGGGGAAATTACAGCTATCTTGCATCCGCTATTTAAGTCCTCACACTTAAAACTTGACGTGAGAGACATAGCTGCTACTTTTGTGATTTTCCTGTTTGGTTGAAAAGTCTCAGATTGCTGTGTGTACTGACAGAAATTGACACTTGTTGCTGTGTTATTGTGCATGGGGAGCCTTCAGCTACAATAGCAGCAGCATTTTAAAAAGATGAAGCGGACAAATTCAGTGACTTGGATCCTTTTGACATCTGCCTTGTTTGTATTCTTACTTCAAAATTAGTGAATGTAAGGCTGTCGGATGTTGGACCACCAGCTTCCGTTTTACAATTACTTTCCAGTTGTAAGCATCTACAGTATCTAGGTGTAGTCACGTGCTCGACTTGTCTGTCCTGCTAATTAAAGCTGTCATATGTTGCTGGTGGACCACTGATGTGGGTGTGTTTCTGTCTTTATGCGTGTGTGCACTCTTTATGGTTGTAAGCAGCAGATGCTCATCTAGAATCTTTGCCAGGTTGCCATGGCAGCTAGAGAGTGGGTGGGTTGGGGTCGCATAGCATGTTATTATTGAACTCAGACATTAATTACTAAAGTGACCTATTGGCAGCACAACCTCAGATCAGATTCAAGTATTTTGCCAAAGCAAAATCTCTGACCTTGTTTTCCTGAGCTAAACCAATTTTACTACAATGATTGGACTGATATCCAAATTTCTATATTAATAAAGTGAGACTGGGAATTAAATTTGGGCAAAACATCCACAGCTGTATCGTGACCAACTGCAACCACAACTGAAGTTAGGAAGAAACAATAGAATGGATGAATTTAAAGTTGTGGAATCACAAATGCTGTGTTCCATTTACTCATTTTAATTTGGATGAAGTGATTAACAAAGATATGTTTTGGGGTGCAATGATACAGCCAGGTCATGATTTCACTCACAATAGTTTCAGCTTTAAACCTTTCCAGTTTCACCATATCTCAGTGAGTTTGTACAGTCCCTACAGTTTAGTGTACGGCTGCTCAATTATGGCATAAATGATAATCACGATTATTTTCACTGAAATTAAAATCTCGATTATTTGACGATATTTATTTAACAATAACAAAGTATTGAATAATGGCTTTAAAGATTGTCAAAAAATAATATAAAATAGTGTGCAAATACTGATAACAGTGCAAATGTTTGCAATATAAAAAATAAATGAAAAATGTAAACATCTATGTTTAGTTGCTCTGTGGTGCAGCTACGACACCGTAGCAAAGTTTACACACTATGTCTACTTGATCCACGTCTGACTCCACGAACCCATAATGTTTCCACACCACTGAAGTTGCTGAAGTGCATTCTTTCTTCAGCAGCCATTATCCTCTCCTCTCCAAATAACTTCTGCTTAGCTTTCCGAGCTTTCCTCGGGTCCTCTTAATTGTTGTGACGCGTGTTCGAAACGCAGAGAGGTGCACTCGATTTGCCACACAGAGCAGCGCGAGAGTAAAGCATGAGGGAGGTGCTTATAATCGACTCAGTCATTTTTAATGATTGTTGAAAACCCAGATCGTAATTTAGATTAAAATTTGATTAATTGAGCAGCCCTAGTTTAGTGTAGAAGTTCATTCATCACACATGTTGTGTCATGCTACACTAAGCATTTCATTTCACCTTTCTGCTCTGCTGAAATCCTGTGACTTACACTCATGGCATCTTTGCTAATTATTATTGTCTGTTCGTAAATGCAAATATCAAATCAGCCAATCGTATCGCAGTAGCTCGGTGCTTGGGTAAAAACAGTCCACTGAAGCTCCAAGTAAGCATTTCCTGCACATCTCTAGGATTTACAGAGAAACTGTCTGAAGAGAGTAAATATCTAGTGAGTGTCAGTTCTCTGAGTGAAAAAGCCTTGTTGAATTCAGAGGTCAGAGGAGAATAGCCAGGCTGCTTTGAGCTGACAGGAAGGCAACGGTCTCTGAGATAACCACTTGTTACAGCCAAGGTATGCAGACAAACATTTCTGAGGGTCAAAGTTTGGCATAAACAGCATGAAAGCATCGACTCATCCTGCCATGTATCAACAGTTCAGGCTTCTGCTGGTTTAATAACGTTTTGGATATTTTCTTGGCACAACCTGGACTCCTTAATACCAATTGATCACCATTTAAATGCCACAGTCTTATTGAGAATCATTGCTGATTATGTTCATTCTATTGTGATCACAGTGTAATCATGATGGCTGCTTCCAGCGGGATAAAATCCACCATGTCAGAGAGCTCAAATCATCTCAAACTGGGTGTTTTTAACATGAAAGTGAGTTTATTGTAATCAACTGGCCTCCACAGTCAAAAGATCTTAATCCAATAAGGAGATTCACATCATGCAAGTACAGCTGATTAATCTGTAGCAACTATGTGACGCTATCATGTGAATATGGAACGAAAGGAATCTTTCCAACACCCTGATGAATCTTTGAAGGCAAAGGGGATGCCATATCACAAAAGAACCATCTAAAATCTGTGATTACTAACCAGAAATTAATGACTATTACTGTTTCGGGTGATTAATAGACATATCTGTATCTCAAATGACCTAATAAAGATAACGGTTCAGGATCAAAATGGGTCAGATCATCTTGTCTTTCTTGCACATCTTTTCACATTTAAAACTAAATTGAATTTAAAAGATAAGAATGGCTGAATTGAGAGAAATCAAGATGCAACAGATGGAGACAGCAAGTAGAAACAGGTTTTTTCTAGGTGCAAGGATTACATAATTGTTGCTCGTGCGTGATATATTTCTCTGTAAATATCCATATGGAAAAGAAACACAAATAATTTAGAATCAACTATATTTAAATTGTCTCACGTAAACATTATGTGTTACGTTACTTTGTTTGCTTTGGGGTGTGAACCTCCTGGTCAGCTGAGCCCCCCTTGTTCTCAGTCTGCCTTCATGGGTTTTCTCTGGTTTCCATCCACAGTCAAATTCATGCAGAATAGGTTCTTTGATCATTCTTCATTGACTGTAGATGTGGATATGAGAGTGTGGTTGTCTGTTTCTCTTTGTGTTTGACCTGTAATAGACTGGCACCCTGTCTAGCATACTCTAGACAGGGTGTGTGTACCTCTCTCCTGCTTTATGTCAGCTGAGAGACGGCTTCAAGTTGATCGATGGAAGGGTAAATTGCTTTTCCACATGAGACTATTTTCATAAGAATCATTGTTAGTGTGATGGCAAGGGGGAATACATTAAAAATTTTTATTTTCATTTGCTCATTGTGCTTGGTCCACCTGGAAGACCTCGCCTGGAACTTAAAGAGTTGGAAACGCCTGGCTTAGATAGATTTCATAACCAAGAAAGAGCCGACTGAAAATTAATAATAATTTGCAAATGAGTTCCAGTTTCTATTTATACTCTGAATGAACAGAATGGAAAGGCAATTGCCCCAGGCTTCTGTATGTAGGATTGGTTTTTAAAAGTTCTGCTTAAGGTGGTGCAGTGGCCTACAACACTGGCATACTGTACGGTTATGCAAATAGCATTTCCAATATTGGTAGAGATGGGGTGCCTGATGTTAATTGAATAGTGAATAGAAAAGTGTGTGTGCGTGTGTGCATACACTTAAAATCCAGTGTGCTTCTAATGAGACACAAAGTACAGACGG
>NW_024582707.1:550526-553026 GCF_018398535.1 Haplochromis burtoni | reverse complement strand
TTCACATTCTGTCTCTCACAGTTGAAGTGTACCTCTGGTGCAAATTACTGACCTCTGTCATTATTTTAAGTGGGGGAACTTGCACAATCGGTGGCTGACTAAATACTTTTTTGCCCCACTGTATCTATCTATCTGTCTGTCTATCTGTCTGTCTGTCAGACACAGAAAGACAGATAGACAGACTTGTGACGTCACCTGTACGGTTGCATATCGCAAGTGCATCCTTGTGTTTTTGTTCAAAACTGTAGGCTTTAATCATTTTTTGGCAAGAAAGTAAAGAGTACAAAGCTTCTTTAAATACATAGTGATGACAAACCTCACACACCTTTGGTGGTTTTGTGATTGGAAGCATGCAGCTTGCCTGTTGTGCTCTCACAAATGAGGTGGGAACTGAAATGAATCAATTACCATACATTAGCAGTGGGTGTGCTGGAAACTAGTGTCAGTCATCGCATATCACACCAACTTCTCTCATGCTTTGTAGAACAGTGTGGTCCAATGAATCGCTGGCACTTTGTACCTGAACAAAGTGAGTTCACTCTGTTAAAGGATCCTAATATCCTTGTTGAAGATGTGCAGGTTTGCTTCTTAGCATGCTGCAGCTCCTTAGTAATCAGGAATCCACAAATATTTAGCAGACTGTGAGTAATTTGTATTTGAAACATTCAGATTAACACATTAATTATATGTAGGTGCTGTGCAGTCATTTAAAAAAGACCTATTTCTAGCATGTCCTTGTCCTTGACAACAATGTTACAGTTTGCAGTGTGAAAAAGAACCAAGATTCCACCCGACTGTGCCTCCGCCTACAGCCTACTTTGATACAAACAAGTCACCAAGATACCAAACAGGCAGTGTTACAAAAGTATCACTGCACCACAGCAAAATTGAATGTGACATATCTCACATGTAAGGCACCTTAAAGCAGTCTAATGCAGGCTCTGTATGTGAACTCAGTCCTTTATTAATAGTCCCTACTTTCAGATTAAAAAATGCTACTTAATACATAATTAGCTAAGTGATATTGCATATTGTTTAAAGAAACAACAGTTTGCACATGAGCACAACAGTGAACTGGACGTGTGAACAGCCGTAAAATGTTTCAGTGAAAAACTAAAAATAGGAATCTGGCATTTGGATAAAAATGTGTTATTTGTGGAGACAACTTCCATTTTCCAAAAATGTGTGGGAGTCATCTAGCCATCTGAGAAACTATTATTTTATTTATGCAAGACAGAGAACAGAGCAAATATCATTTGCAGCAATTGTACTGGAGAGCTCACAAAACATATTGCTTTCTGAAGGGCCCAATTAGAAGTTTGTTGATAAATCACTGCAGATCTTTGTTTTCTATTTTTCCTCTGCAGTCATTAGTGTGAGTGTGAAGCCAAAAGTTGAGCTGGTAGAGCAATGAAAGGCTGGAAAAGTTGTGTTATCCTATTATTAACACGCGAGCAATGGGATTGAGTATTGGGTATGTAAAAGGACATTCATGAGGAAAGAATGAGTTTAGCAGTTTCAGGATAAAGTGTGATGGAAAACAGCAAAGAAATTTAAGGGTTTTCATGAATTACAGTATTCAAAATTCATATTTGAAATTCAGAACAGAACTCAGCACTGCGTTAAACCAAACAAGTTCACTCGTCAAAATAGTTGAAAGCAAGCAAACCTTTCATTTTACATTTTAGTTTTCCTCATTTTGGTGCTAGCAGATGCTAGAGCACATTTGCAGTAAACCATAGGAGTATGGAAAGCCAGAGGTTTTGCATTTTTGTTTTGTAATACATGGAGAATGTGGACGGGTATTTTCTGGGCCAAATTAAAAGAAAAAAAAAGTTGTCATCTGGATGGCACCATACTTTGCCCCAAATCCTGGATTTATCATTCAGCATTAATGGGTGTGCTACCCATGCCGAGGGGCATTAATGCACCCCCCATACAATCATGAATGCTGCTTTAAAAATTTTCTTGCTTATAAATATGGGGTGTATAAAAGAGAATCATCTGATTTCAGCGATTTAATCCCACAGCTGAAGCATGTCCTCTTAGAAATAGGGGATTTGTGAGTTTCACATGGTTGGCGGTAGGTAGCATAACAACAACAGTGGCTGCACTGAAACTAGACATGCTACCAAAAGCATAGGGGAAGTTTGACTAGCTATCATGTCTGGATACATGCTGTGCACTCGGAGGGGGAGACATTGAGTATTTGTGAGCATTGTAAGTTTTGTACGCAAAAACCTTTAAAATACATACTTAATTATAATTAACCACAAGTTTCCATGTCCATTACTTAACATTGGAGGATGATTAATGGAAGAGTGTGTGTGGCACTATGTTAAAGACAGAGACATGACAGAGACATGAAAATAGTAGCCCCCCATTTTATTTGATGATCAGAGACATTTTCTTTTAGTAAGGCCACTGCAATGTAAGTTTTACTGTTGCATAAGTTCCGCCAGCAGAGGGCGCTCGGTCCTGTACGCATCGGTAGCTGACG
>NW_024582707.1:512230-550506 GCF_018398535.1 Haplochromis burtoni | reverse complement strand
GAAGAGGCAGCGTACGGCCTGCGCGCCAAAGAGAACTGATTGTCTTATTTTTCTGTTTTTACAGTTTTCTGTAAAAATAAATATGTTGCACGGGAGATGAGTTGGCCCATCATTTCAACAGTGTAACATGTGCATGTTGCAAAATTCTTTTGGGGAGCTGCAGGTGTGACCTGGAAAGTTACCAAAGTGGTGGCAAGTTAAAGAAGGAAAGGAGGAAAGTATAATTGCTAAACATGAAGAATAATGAGAGAAATGTGCCTGTGTATTAACAAGTAATCATGTATTGAAAGTATGGGCGTTATCTATGGAAAGAAAAGTAAGAAAATGAAGTCCGTGAGGCAAAAAAGGCATAAAAAAGAGAGAGTGAGAGGCACATAATTACAGATGGCTGCAGTGGAATGTGACAGAGCCGGAGAATAAAAAAGAACAGGATAGAAAAGCAGAGCAAAGGGGCTCAAGGGAAAGCTGAAGGTGAGGCGATAATGAGAGGAGGCAAGAAAAAAAAGACAGATGAGGGGAAAAAAAACCTGTGTCAGAGAAAAAAGGAGAAACCCATTGATGAGATGAGGATTAGATGGTGCTGATTAATGATCATTGATTGTTTACCTCGGCATGTCTCTTTCTACTTCTGTGATTTCACTCGCCTGCCTGTCAGTCTCTTCTTTCTTTCTTTCTTGCTTTCTTGCTGTCTTGCTGTCTTGCTTTGGAACCTGCTGTGTGTCATAATGTCAGTACAACACTATGTTATACAAAGTCCAGGAGGAAAAATCTCACATAAATATCCCAAATCCTTTCATTTCATGCCGCAGGGGAGCTGTTCATCGATCCCTCATCCTCTGCATGGCACCATAGACAAACATTTACTGCAGTCAGCGGCCAAAATTCAGCTCCACTGACTTTCACTTTTTATGGAGTCATTTTAAAGACACATGATCTCAAATCGAGTTAAAATGTGATGTTTACAACAATCTGGTATGAAATTGGTAGATATTCCATGGCTGGTTATTCTGTGTGTCACTGGAAGTTTGATTCATTTATTTATTCATTTATTTTGTTAAATGAAACCCATAACACCATATTTCAATGAAAATGGACATCAAACAAACATCCATTGTTCTGGTTAATTTCATATAACCAAAATAATAACTAGAAGAGCTATAATAAAAGCATTAAAAGAGGTTAACAAGCTTTCCTCATAGAAGCACATCAACCCCCAGCCCTTTCATGCCAATAGAACACCACACATTGCACCCTTGTGCACTTATATTTGTAAGTTTAATGTAATGGATTGCAATCTAGAAATGTTTCTACCTTGATTTATAACAACAGCCACATGGCAGGAGGTGACAGCAACAACAGAGAGAATAAAAAAAAGGGGGAATGCACTTGATGGCAGACAGACACTGCAAGGAATGCTGTTGGAGAAAATGAGTTTTGTTCTCCGGAGGCTCAGGGAGAGAAAAAAATAAGAAGGGAAGAATGAAGGAAGGAAGGAAGAAAGAAAGATCGTTGTCTTGCTTGAGGCCTTGTTGGGTGTAGTTGTGAAAGGACGAGAGAGGATTTGTCATTCACATCCACTTCTCTCTCTTTATCTTGCTCTCTCACACACACACAGACACACTCACTTTGCCATCTGTTCCTCCTTGAGGAACAGTAAACCCAAATCTCCTCCAAAAAATGCAAAATGCAGCGATATGTCTCCACAGTTTATGTATGTGCATTGTGAGGAAGTTATATTCGTCTTGCTGGTGTCTGACGAGGCATTGCTGCTGAGCTGCAGCCAAAATACTCCATTTGACCTAGATCGTCTCTGAGCCCGGCTGGCGTATGCATGCGTGTGTGTTTATGTGTCTGTGCATCCTAGTTCTGTCTATTTCTCAGCAATAAAATGACTTTTGGACATTGTCCATAATGATATAAGCTTTCCCTGCCTCCCTGTCATCTGTCTCTCTGATAATCGTTGGTTTTGTGCCAGCTTTCACGGCAGTTCTCTTTTTTTATTTCTGTTTCTCTGACTTTAGTTTGATTTCCCATCACTCTGTTTCAATTTTTTTTTCTTTTCTTCCATTCCTGCAAGGGAACTGGGAAACTTACAAAGTAAATGTCATCTACAGTGTCTGCGTGTGGATGTGCGAAAAAGGGTTTATTTGTTACAGTGACATAGTGCTGACCCTGTGCTTTACCTCTCAAGCTAAACCTGCACACCCCTAAGTGTTTCCTGTATTTTGAGCTGTGAAGATATAATAAAACTCGAATGGCCCACTTTCCTCTGCGGTTGCTTTGAAAAGGTACCTTGGATTTTAGGCAAACCCAGACAATCCCACAATTTGACCCTTCTTCCCACCTTAGTGAAAGTGAGAAGAAGAATTTCCTCTTGACAGGAAGAGACCTTCAGCTGAACCACGCTCAGACATAGGCAGCCATTTACTGTGAACAGTCAGCGGAGAGAAGTTAGAGGCAATACAAAAACTGAAGAAGAGAGTAAACAAAATGAAATGATGCAGACTGAGTAGATGGGGCACATTTGGGAAGCTGACATAAGCTGTAAAAGACTGTACTGCAGTTTATTTGTTGGGATAGCATCTGGTGAAGTCAAAAGCCTATAGTGGAGGAGTTTCTATGAGGATGTCAGTCATGGTTCTATTCGGCATTAAAAACACTGGAGCTTGGCGCCAGTTTAGCTCAGTGCACTAAAAGGGTGGCCACATGCCGTACGGCTAAGAGCAGCTGGCCTGGGTTTGAGCCCAACCCACAGTCCTTTGCTGCATGTCTTCCCCCTCCTCTCTCTGCCCCTGCTTTCCTGGCCTCGCCTCACTGCGTCTGACAAATAAAGCTGAAAAAGGCCAAATAAATAAATAAATACACAGGAGCTCAACTACGAGGGGAAATAAAGGACCAGTATAAGATTCATTAGAAGCTTCCTTGATAGCACATGTATATACAGTTAGATTTATACATTTTTGGGCAGTGAGACTTGCCTCTGTACACCACCACACTGGATTTTAAAATCAAACAATCAGGATGTAACTGTGCAGTGCAGAAATGGCCATTCTCTGTGTGATTTAATGGAATTAGATGACATGAAAAACTGTCCAAACTCCAAAGTGATCATGGGAAATAACTCTGTGGTAGTATTGTGATAATATCAACTACTGACATTATTTTCATTTCTCCTAATATTTCTCCTGCAGTCTTGCATACTTCAGCTGCATTTTGGCTGTCTTGGCACAAAAAAATGCACCAAATGTGGAGATACTGTACTCTACAAGAACTCCTCCTCTGCTTTTGTGCAGTATTGTGGTGTTCCTGCAGGGCCTTCTTGCTTGTCTGTTTTGATTTTGATGTTTGACGTTGGTCTTCTCTCATATTATTGACATCTGTTACCCAAAAATTAAATCCTGTTTGGATGTGAAAAAGTGGAGAACAGATAATTGGACTGAATTAATTCTAGTCATCATTTTATTTGTATCTCTGCAGTGATGGATGGGCGGACAGGTATGATGTGACAGATGGCTATGTTAAGGAAGCGGCCGGCGGGATTACCATCAAGCTCCAGTCGGCTGACGTGAAATGGTTTGATGAATACTACCTTAAACTTCGTCCTGAGAACAATCACAGAAACCCTTGGTTTCCAGAGTTCTGGCAGCATCGCTTTCAGTGTCGACTAAAAGGTCACACCCAGGAGAACAGCAAGTACAACCGCACCTGCAGCAGTAAGTACAGACAGAAATAGAAATACAGTCAAAAATAGACTGCCGTTATTGCACTTGAACATTTTTAATGGTAGAGTTACTATAGTTTACATTAGGTTTGTTATTGGTCAAGTCCCTTTACTCACATAAGGGATAACACCAGAAATTTACAGCTGTGCTTGAATACTGAAAGAAAAGAGAGGCTGTATTGTTGGCAGACAATATATATTGTTTTGAGTCTGCATAACAGGCCACAGTACCAATCTGCATTTCTATTGATAGGTTTTTGTAATGGCTGCTGTTAATGCAAATCACAAACAAAGAGAATGTGTGAACACACAGTCACACACCTACACACAGACCACATGGATGCACAGAGCTTTCCAGTTCATCTGCAGCCATCTCGTGTGGCTGTGAGTGAACCCACCCTTTATTTTCAGCTTCTATCCGCCCCCATGTCTTTCTCTCTCTGTTCCTTTCCCCCCATTCATAGGCAAAACAGTGTGTGAGCGTAGCATCAAAGGGACCCGTGTCTCATGTATTCTAATGAAATGGGACGTGAAATACAAATGAACAGGACACAGACAGAGACAGAAAGAAAATGAGACACGGAGGTGGAAAGTAACTGATGAGGAAGAGGAATGACAGCGGTCTTTGATGTTTGGCGGGGACAGTTTTTTCATAAAACCTAAAGGGGATATTAAGAGTTTCTCTGATATGTTTGCCTTTTTTCTACCTACTGTTCCTCACTAACCCAACTGTCCATTTCCCCCAACTCTACTCCTTCACCTCTGCAGAGCGAGAGTCACTTCGGCAGCAATATGCACAGGACACTAAGATGGGATTTGTCATTAACGCCATCTACTCAATGGCATATGGCCTGCATAACATGCAACGGTCACTCTGCCCAGGTTACAAGGTAGGTGCTGCTCTGGTGGATGAATAAGGAGGGGTACACTAAGACGTACTACAGACAAAATCAGGGTAATGAAGAGATGGAGAGGGAAAATAGCAGGACTTACAGAGCCCAAGTATTGATGCCATGGTACAGTCGCCACGCGGCCCATTTTTGACTTGTTATCACATTATGTAAGTTGGTATCCAAAAGTCTGGGAACACCAGTAAAGATCCTTCTCCAAGGTCTTGCTGAGATTTCTGAAGGGTTTCAGCAGCGCCTGTGGAGCAGTTACTTTACTATTTTCAGACTATTTTTTGAGCTCATTATCTGTGACAGCTGTTTTCCCCAAACATATATTTATTTCCGCTGCAAAAGTAAAACATGTTACAGGAGCTTTCACAAACTCCTGCAGGTTAAACTGGGCTGATCGAGCAGTTTCTATGGTGATTACATATAAGAGACTCTCAGCAAACTCACCAAAACAGACCAAAAGCTTAGCAAGACTAATGGAAAAGGACGAAAGGATAAGAATTAGATGTAAAATGGTTACATTTTAGGTCCTGTCCTAGTTTGCATTTGGTATTTAAAGCTCTAAAGATTTGTGCAAATACATCCCATACTCTAACAGGTAAAGAAAATTAATTAATATATTGATTATTTCCTGTTTGCATCTCCACACACAGCACTGTGTTACTGTGATGAAGTTACTTTTTCATCTCTTAGCAAACAAAGCTTGTTGTGCTGATGTTCTGATGATGTCCTGATTGTGCTCTGAACAACTCAAATGCCATACACCCCCTCTCAGACCTCAGGTCTAGCCATAATCTAATGCACACTTAGTCTTTCTTTGCTTACAATAACAGTTTGACGTCTGACACTATCACTTAGTTCTGATGCCACGATTCCAACTTTCAGCACACTACTTAGTAAGTAATGTTTTGCTAGAAAATTGAGGCGCAGCTAATAAAAGGTGAAAAATGCAAGTGTATTTGCTTGAGCAAGCCTCTAGCTGTCATGTTTCAAAGAAAGCAAGAAACCGAACAAGGAAAGCTGACCTTTTTGTAAGATTTTATTTTGGGGCTCTTTTTAGGCTTTAGTTTTGACAGGACACTAAGTGGACAGGAGAGAAGGGAGGGAGACACTTGAACCAAGGCTCCTGCAGTAGTATTTCAGAATTTGGCACAGCTGCTCAAACTTGCGAGCTACATCACTACCCAAGAACATTTTTTTTAAAGAGGTTTACACGGAAATATAATAGACTTTGGACCCCACTTTGCATTTATTCAGGAAAATGTAAATTAAAATGATGCCAAACACTGATAGTATATGTCAAACTTCATATTCACTTAGAAATTCAGAAAACAAAATGCTAAATTTTAAGTATAGAGCAGCACGAGTCTGTATTTTTGGCACCAAACGCCGGTGCTGCTTCACCTCTACACACTTTGTGGGGATGACTTAAAATTCATTAATGCAAAAATGGCAACATGAGCTTAATTTTAACTAAACTTTATGAGATGATTGTGAAAATGTTGCACTGTTTGGCTTGCATAGAATAGGCACTGCATAGGAAACCATACTGCCACGCTGTCCTCACTTTTTCTAGAATGTGGCGAGCCGACTCACCTCAACAGCTGATTGGTTAAATTTTATCTTTACATTGTGTTGCTTCCAAAGTACAGTGAACATGTTTTGAGAATAATAATTAATTGAAAGGCCAGTTGTACACAATTTACTTCCATAAAATTATGGAAATTTTATGTTGTTAAAGTTGATGGTCATAACTGTTTTTCTGGGTGCGACATGACCATCTATGTGTTTTAAGGGCCTGTGCGATGCCATGCGACCCATTGATGGGGCTAGACTTCTGGACTTTTTGATGAAAACCAACTTCACCGGTGTGTCAGGGGAAGGAATCTTATTTGATGAAAACGGAGACTCACCCGGCAGGTAGGTGCTTTAAACTGTGCAGAGACGTCATAGATCTCTTTGGAGCGCAAACAACCTCCCACTGTTGTTCAATGTGCACCTTTTGTTTAAAGGTATGAAATAATGAACTTCAAAAAGATGGGGAAGGACTACTATGACTACATAAACGTCGGCAGTTGGGACAACAGAGGCTTAAAAATAGATGATGATGAAATCTGGCCCAGCAAAGAGAGCGTGATCAAGTCAGTCTGCAGTGACCCCTGTGACAAAGGGCAGATTAAGGTAAGATGAGTAATTTTCACACAGTAGACCCGGAATTAGATTAAAATAACTGAATAATAAAATTATTAGTATGATGAGTGTTTGAGGAATTTTCATTATCATCACAAACTGATTTGTATCATGTTTACGTTACCAGCCTACACCTCTTTCACCTCAGCCTGTATTCTACTTTTATACCAGACCTCTTTGCTCCTCCTACAGATCATTTATGTGACATGACTGAAAGTAAAGCTTCACATTAATACAGTGGCTTCGTTTGAACTCTGCTTATGGCGTGAGTGCGTATTCTGTCTCCTTCAGGTGATCCGTAAAGGTGAAGTGAGTTGCTGCTGGACGTGCACCCCCTGCAAAGAAAATGAATTTGTGTTTGATGAGTACACCTGCCAAGCCTGTGAGCTGGGCTCCTGGCCTAATAATGACCTCACAGGTCGGTATCTTTACCTGCAATCTCAGAAGTACCCCAGGGATCATAAAAGATATAAAGAATATTCACATGATGAATTTTTTGTTCTTAATACAGCCTGTCAGTGTGTATTACATATTAGCATTGCACAGGAAATCCTGCACAAGTTACCCTAGAGAGAGAAAGTGAGAGGCATCCATTTACCATACCCTCCTCTTCCCTCCTCCTAGTTTCTTCTTCTCCACTCCCGTTTCCTCCCAGCCACTCCCTCTCTCTCATATCGTTAATTTGTTACCAACATGGTCACTCGTGTTTTAATTATTCTGCAACGAGAGCGGCTTGCCATGCAAATACACTTCAGTTGCAATGAAAATTTTTTTCCTCTCCATTGCGTTCGAAGAGGTTGCATATTGCCTTGTTGTTCTTTCAGCTTCTCATTATACTGCACGCTAGCTCCTCACCAAGCTCAATGATTAAAACATGAATTGAGACCTGCTGAAAATTCAGAGGGAGCTTCTCTGTCTGAGACAGAAGAATCTTTAAAAACTGAAACAGGGAGTAAATCAGTGCGAAAATGATCAGCAGAAAGCTGACACTGGAGAAAGAAGATAAAGGAACGGAGGCTTAATTGGGGTTATCCGTGTGTTCGTTAGTGTTCGTGACTGTGGGCTCAGAGTGTGTGACTACATGCATGTGTCTCGTTTCATCAACAATAAGTGCTGCGTGTCCCCCTGCGGGGCTATATGGAACAGTAATAATGAGGTGTAAACAAACTGCTTGCCCTGTTCCACCAGCAGACATTTTGATCTTTCTCCTTGAGGCCAAAAGAAATCTGAGGGAAAAAAATATATAAGATATAAAGGGGAGGGGGGAAAAGGTAAAGGAGCAGAGGGAAAAGGTAAAGCAAGGTCTCAGCTGACAAGGACAGAAGCAAAGTGGGAGCGAAAACCATTGAAAGGATATGGAATAGTTTTTCAGACAGCAGTGGAACAAAAACAAGAAAAGACTGGAAGAGGAAAAAGACTTAAAAAATAAAGTCATGGTGAAAGTGGGATAGAGATGAATAGAGGCTCCATCATGAGCAGCAGCAAGGGAGAGTGAAAGAAGGAGAAAAAGGGAGGATTAGCTATGGGATTTGAGCCTCTTCGCTGATTGGTAAAGTTCCACAGTCTGAGTCTGAGATTGTTTGAAAAACTTTATTGTGACTGCTCACTTCAAATGGTCACTCTTCCTTTCGTGCACCAGTTTGGTTTACACTCAAGCGTTGCAGCATTTCCTGCAGGTTCCATGAACTAACTAATTATCAAATTGCTGACTTTGCAAATGCTTTCTGACTGCTCTGAGAAAGCCCACGAGGAAAAACACTGATCTGGGATAAGCCCACCCAGCATCTAGATTAATTGGAGCTAAATTTCCACCCACCTCACGTTGTCATTAGTGGGTGGTCTTGAGCTTGTATGACTGGAAAAGACAGGTACTGTAGTTATTGTTTTTGAGTTTGTTTATTATGTGGAACAGCTGTATAGGTATAGATTTAACAGCATAAACATAACATCACAAATATTCTTAAGATGACAAAGAAACAGATACGGATACATTAAATTATTTTTAATTGTATTTCAGAAAGATTTTAATTTGTTTTCATTCCATTAATATTTCACTTTGGGCTTTTCAGTCATTTCAGTCTGAAAGTCCTGCCTGACTTTGCTTCTCTGTTTGTGTACTGGCCCTTTGGCTCCCATTTATGCTTTTGTTTACGCCCTTAGACCTAACCTCATTACTGATTTAATAAACTTTGTTAACCATGTTAAATACAAAGTTTATGGATTTCTTAAGTTATTTCTTTAATGATCTTTTTCTCTGTTTGCATGCAGAGAAAATGGAAGAAAAAAAGGTTAAAAAATAAAATGTACAGGGGGCAGAAAGAGAATTAGAAAGAGACTATTTGCATTTCTTCCCTCTAAAGTATGTCTAGACTGACCAATAATTCAGCAAGCATTAAGACGGCTCGTAATTAGAACTGTCCCTTTAATTAATGACACTTTATCTCCTTGCCTATGAGGAAGACAGAGATGGAGGTAGAGAATTACAGGAGTAGGTGGGAGGTATGAGGATGAGGAGAGATAAGGAAGATATTCGGGGAAATAGAAGCGGGCAGAGTGATGGATGGATTATTACAAAGAAATGGTGAGCAACAGGAGACAGACAAGAAATGGTGAATGACAGGGAAGGAGGAAGAAAGACCAGGAGGATGGATAAGAAGAGGAAAGTGAAGTACAAAGACGTATTTGTAAAGTATTATTAGAAGTAGTATTCCAAATAGCAGTGAAGGAGGTGCAAGGGAAAAAAATAAAACTGTAATTTGTGATAAATAAAGGTCCCATAGTTCAATAGTGGAGAGATTTCATACTCATAGTAATTAAACAGTCATCATCTCATTTGGGCACCTACACCAACAACCCCCTTCCTTCCTCCCTGTTTGCTTCTCATGCTTTTTATACTAAATCAGACCCACATCTGTATACAAAAGTTGCATACTTTGCAGGCAAAGCTCGGCACAACGGATAACTCGCAAGCGTTTCTTGCCTGGAGGTCTAACATGTACAACTCTAACCACGACCTGTGCAAGCTGTTGGACCTTTAGAAAGCAACCGAAGTCCAATTTTATTCAGAATGTTTAAAACTGGATATAAGAAAAAGAAAGTGTGAGAATGAGCATAAAGTAAAGGCTGAACAATAGTTTGCTATTGTTACCTAAATCTTATTATCCATATATATTCCTGTGTGTCACATGTCAAATAAACTGATGATCAGTGAATAATCTTTTCTGAAAAAATACATTAACAAACTGATGTCCCCCACGTCCCCAGGCTGTGACCCAATACCAGTGGAATACCTTCGATGGGGAGACCCTGAACCCATTGCTGCTGTGGTATTTGCCTGCCTCGGTCTAATGGCTACATTTTTTGTCACTGCAGTCTTTATTAGGTAACATATCCCTTTTATTTCTTAAAATCATTGGATTTTTGAAATTGTTTTCCTTCCTGTTTATTTAAATTCTTGCTTGCGTGTCTTTATGAATGTGGATATTCAGATTCCGGGACACTCCAGTCGTGAAATCTTCCAGTAGGGAACTGTGTTACATAATACTGGCAGGTATCTGTTTGGGATACCTGTGTACCTTTACCCTCATAGCCAAACCCCACGTCATCCATTGCTACCTCCAGCGACTGGGAATAGGCCTGTCACCTGCCATGAGCTACTCTGCACTTGTCACCAAGGTAAGGCCTGAGTGAAATGGTGGGTCCACAAGTTGTGAAAAGTGTGCAGTTAATGTGTTTTTCATTGATATGCCTGCATAATAACAGTGAGTGCTCTGTAGGAACGGAGAACGCAGATTGCAGCATATTCAGTATGTACTATATGTCCTGATGATGTTTGGAATCTGACCCCAGACAAACCGCATTGCTCGGATCCTGGCAGGAAGCAAGAAGAAGATCTGCACAAAGAAACCTCGCTTCATGTCTGCCTGTGCTCAGCTTATCATTGCCTTCCTCCTCATACTGCTACAGCTGGGCATCATTGTGGCTCTCTTCCTCATGGAGCCCCCGGAGGTAGGCTCTGTGTGTTTTAATAGAAAAAATATCATCAGAAGGAGGAGACAAATCAGAAGATTAATAAAATAAAACAAAATAAACAATAACCAGAGGATGTTAAGTTTGAAATATAACAGATTGCAGATTTGCCCTATTAGAAATTAGGAGAGTGTCTTATTGGATTTTTGTATTTTGAGTTCTGTTAAATGTGTTAAACTACTTTACCGGTTTCACATGTTTCCTCAGCATCTGATTGTCAACAGAAATTTCACTGATTATAAATAATTGATTTGATTGGCAGATAAAAGGCAGTAAGAATTCAAACAAGACCAAAGCTTAAAATGTTAGTGTATACCCCTAAATGGATGTAGCCTAGCTGGATATTGAGACATCTACTTGTAAGTCTGTAGTTGTTCAATTTAAAATTTTCTGACAGCACATATAATTTGTAAAGTTGATTACCATCACATTTGGTTCTTATCTGCTGAAATGCCTGAATTCATTTTCAATAAACCAATAAATATTGTGCATCAGAAGTGGGCAGCATAATCATGAAATGTCAGTGAAATTACTTCCATAACTGTAATTTTACATGCCGCCATTGACTTACTACGGTCAATTCTTATTTGTATTAAAGACGTGACAGCAACAGTGTTGTCACACTTTGGATAACACGCATGTCACATTTCCTCTGGTGTCTGCAGGTCATCCACGACTATCCCAGCATCCGCCAGGTCAACCTCATTTGCAACACCACGAACCTCGGCGTGGTTGCCCCGCTGGGATACAACGGCCTGCTTATCCTTAGCTGCACCTTTTATGCCTTCAAGGTACGAGATAGTGTTTGTCACTTTTTCCCATTACCACTTCAATATCAAAAATACCTGTGACAATTTTGCATTATTTCTATAACACAGTATCGAACACAACTGAAACATGTTGTTACAACTGGCAAAGCTGCCAGTTAGAGAACTCTAAACGCTGTTGACATGCAATAAAAGTTCAGTGTGTTGTTATCCGTAGAGATACTCTGTATGAGTGTCTCTACATATGAGGAGGTTTAAACAGACATAATGTGAAAAAAAATGATTAAGCCACTGTGGTTTTGCCTCTCAAATCTTTTGGCGGCAGTAAATGAAATTATGTTACCCCAATCAAATTATAAAGTCAATGTTGTGATTATCCATGACCAGCGGCCATCCATTTTCTGCGGAGTATGAGAGCAGAATTGTAAAAAGAGACAGAAGATAAATGCACTGCACTTCAAACAAATAAATTAACCGAGTTTTAAACACAGCAGCTGAGTAAACCAATTTAACTTTGCAGGCCAAATGCCTCACCTAATTCACTTGCACAGATCGGTGTGGCCAGCAATAAAATAACAACTGTAAGGGGTTAAGAGTGTGTATCGCTGTATATACTGTAAAGAATGTCTACATTTGCTTTATTTTTCTTGATCACAGCGAAATGCTCAACAGCAATTGTGAAGGGAAATGAAGGAATGTTTACTTATGCTTCTCTTTCTTTTTCCCTCCAAGACCCGCAACGTCCCAGCTAATTTCAATGAGGCTAAGTACATTGCTTTTACAATGTACACCACCTGTATTATCTGGCTGGCATTTGTACCCATCTACTTTGGCTCTAACTACAAAATTATCACCATGTGCTTCAGTGTCAGCCTGAGTGCCACTGTGGCTCTGTGCTGCATGTTTGTACCCAAGGTAAGGTTGCTTTGCTTAAATTGCTTTTTATTTCATTCTGATTGCTTGTCTGTTGTTTTTATCAATATTACCTGAATCCGACTATAGTTGTTATCTAAATCTGTGCATAAACTACATTAAGCTTCAAATGACCATTGCAACAGAGCTCACTGTAGTTCCCCACCAGTTGTGAGAATTTGAGTCAAATATTTGAATAGATAAATGCTAAGATTCAAGAGAACATCTCTTTTGATATTTTAATCACAGATGTTTCAGCACTTGTAATATCAGGATCTAGATTTTCTTGTACAGTGTCACTACAGTAAAAAAAAAAAAGCCTAAACAAGAAATTCAGTCAATCAAAAATACTTAGCAGAAGCTTCTTTTGATAATTTTCTTTTTATAATATGTTTAGAATATTAAGGTGAGTCATGAGAGGCTTGGTTATTATTCTAAAAAAATAAGATTAAAAGACCAATTTGTGTAGCCAACGCAATCAAAGTCTCTCCAGAAATTAGCATAGTGCCGTTAATCTTTGCAGTAAATGACAACAAGTAGTCACTGTTCATATCTAACCGTTTCCATCAGGTGTACATCATTCTGGCTAAACCAGAGCGTAATGTGCGTAGTGCCTTCACCACTAGCACGGTGGTGCGCATGCATGTGGGCGATGGCAAATCATCCTCAGCTGCCAGCCGCTCCTCCAGTCTGGTTAACCTGTGGAAACGGAGAGGCTCCACTGGAGAGACACTCAGGTATTTCTGCGTGTGTGGATTGTGTGTACCCAAGAGGCTTGTTGACCAGGTTAATGCCGGGTTGCTCTTCCGTTATATTCCAAGGCACCATTTCTCCAATAGCCCACTCTGAGACTATATATGGTGTGTGCATGTACGTGTGTGTCGGTGTTTTTAAGCTCTCTAAGAGATTGATTCTCTGAACTCCATCGAGTCTGCCTGACTGTTCTTCTGACCCTGACATGAACTGCAGACAATTGCCTAATGGAGATGCAGCAAAGGAAGAGATTGGAATGAACTGAAGAAGGGTTAAGGAAAATACTAAAAAGAGAATTATAAATGGAGAAGAAGATGCATAGAGAGAGAAAGAGAGATGAAGAGGGGAAGTGATAAGAAAAGAAGAAAAGAAAAGGGTAAAGGAGTAGTTTGATCAAAGAGACATAATAGCTTTCACACCCTGCTTAAGGCCATCCACAAGTCATCTACAGTGACAAGGAACCGATCAAAAGACACAAAGGGAGTGACGCAAAGCCACTTGCCCGAAATGAAAAGGGGAGAAAAAATAGACAAGGAATATTTTTGTTTGTCAGCAGGTTCCTCCAGCACACCCCGCTTGGCAAGCAAGATTTCAATCACACTCTTATATGAAATGTCACAAGTGTTTCCTTCTTCATTCGCTTTACTTTGCTCTTCCCCTTTTCTCTTATGGTCCTGTCATCCTCTGTGGGCGGTGATAATTGGCAGAGGGCTGTCTGTCTCTTCAGTGCAGGGCTGGAAACTGTTGCCTTTGATGTGCTGTCATTGTGTAAACTGAACAGACACATACAGACATGAGTCCAGCAAACCCGAGGAAAAAGAAAAGACATGTTTGACTGATGTCTGAACTGTGGAAAAATACTGGATTTACCTTCAGGACATTCTCAGAAATTAAGGGAGTAAACAGACCTTAACAGGGTTCATCGACTTGTCCCCATACATGAATCAGTTTTGTTTTCTGGTGGAAACTTTTATAAATGTTCTACCTGGAATCTTTTCAGTGGGTTCTGATAAATAGTGATAAACCTGAAATCTTCAGTGAAAGGTTTAAAGTTTGGAAACCAAACATTAAAAGTAAGAAACAAATGTGATTTGAATTTTGCTCGTCTCATTTTAAAAATTGGCTCCCTTACATCACAGGGAGCCAAATCTGGCAGTGGCAAGCAGCAAGTGTGTTGTGTGGTCAAACTATTCCTGCCTTGTTCATTGCACTGAGAGCAGGTGCATGATGGCTTGTGGTGTTATGTGCCAAATGTTCTTCCTCGGATGCCCACAGATATCACAGTAGTAATATGTGTGGTGAAAGTGACTGTAGTCAAATTCAAGGTGATTATCAAACAAAAAGAAGATGAGTACATTCTAGGATGTGGTCTTTATCTTGTGCCCTTTCTTTGGAGGCTTGGACACAATGGACTATTCCAATATAAACTGCTGTTACCGCTGTGGGTAGTAGTGTGAGACCCAGCTCTCATCAACAAGCTGATTCCTTCATAAAAACAAAAAAGTCAGTTTCAGATAAAAGTTGATGTTTGCTCTCAATCTGTAATTTAGATTTAAATAAAATCTAAATTACCTTAATTCTGTGAAATTTCTGATCTTTCGTAACTTCTGTCCAGCCTTTAACAGATCAGAATTCATATGTAACAACTTGATCTGCGCCATAATAACACAAATGACATGCAAAAGTAATTAAAAAAACATTGTAGGGTTTTTGAATTTAGATTTCCTAATATTTCAGTGAGTGCAAAGTAAAGGGTTAATGATAGATGATCACACTTTTAGACAAATGTGTGAGTAAGTGTGTGAACAAACCTGTAAGGGTGTAGGTATTGATCATAATTGAATTGCAAATTCCAGTGGAGCTGCAAACCTTGCTTCAGTGCAACATCACCACCGATGATGCTCCACTAGTTTCAAAGCAAATATTTGTCCTTTTGGTGGCATGGATGGCTCATACTTCTATATTGTTTTAGTAACTTCTGTTTATGATTCTTAAAGTGGTTTCTCTCTTCTTGTAATGGCTCTGGTAGAACCGTAGCCCCTCAAGAAGCCTTCCACAACCCCTATTTCTAATAGGATCAAATTTAAGATAAGATAATCAACTCTTTCTTGGCTTTGTCAGGTTTGCTCAATCAACATGCATGGCGTATGGTTTGTGTGTGTGTGTGTGTGTGTGTGTGTGTGTGTGTGTGTGTGTGTGTGTGTGTGTGTGTGTGTGTGTGTGTGTGTGTGTGTGTGTAAGCATCACAGCCTGTGTGTGGGTTTGTGTGTCTCCAGAGTGATTTCAGTTCGTTTCACTCCCAGCCATGGCGGTGTGACTTTTAATCAGGAGTTCAACTTTAGATTAATCACACTAATTAACCTGACAAAGGGATGGAGGTGGTGGTAAGAGGGTGGAAGCGCTGTGACTGATGTGAAGCGGGGAGAAAAGTAAGCTGGAGGAAGAAATAAAAGCAGGATGAAAGAACCTGACAGAACACTGAAGAACAAGCTACTGATTTTATAAGCTTTAAATTACTACGCTTATAAAGTCAAACTGGTTTCTTTGTCCGAGTAAAGGCTCCATTTGGATACGTTTGTATATATAGTATTAACTAACAGTACTAATCAACACAGACATGTGATAAAGAAACAGTCCTGTGAAGTACTTTCACAAATTTCTATATGAGTTTTCTCAGATCGTCTTGTGATTTGTTCAGATGCAAGTTTGTAAAGTTGTGCTTCTATGTTGTTTTTAGAGAAGGGGCTTTCTCTTGGCAAACCCTTCCAAACAAGCTATACTTGTTCAGTCTGTTTCTACTTGCG
Source organism: Haplochromis burtoni (assembly GCF_018398535.1). NCBI lineage: Eukaryota > Metazoa > Chordata > Actinopteri > Cichliformes > Cichlidae > Haplochromis > Haplochromis burtoni. Next base: position 534,431 of record NW_024582707.1, on the reverse strand, counting down.
GTGTGATTAACTTTACAGGCCTCAATTAACATGTTAAATGTTAGAGTCTGAGATGTAGCTCTTGGGTTTTGGCACATATTCACCTCACCAGGGCATTTATTCCTGGGAAGACTGACAATTGTTTTGAATGTCTGTTAGTTCCTCTTCACTGTGGAGGACTTTAAATTGTTTGAGAATGGTCTCTTTACCATCCCAGATTGAAGGGCACCAACAAATGTACAACTAAGAGCATTGTTGATGATATTTTCCTCCTTGGCAATGTGCTGCCAAGACTTCTGTTTTAAAAGAATTGTTCACAATGGTTAATGATCAGTTAATGAAGTGGATTTGATTAGCTCGCTGCTACTTATCATCTTAGTTCCTGTGGAAGCAGTAAGGGTGTACTTAGTTTCATACAAGATCTCTACCTTTCTTTTTCACACGACTGTTAACAAGAAAGACTTAAAATATTAATGAGCAGCATAATGAGTCGAACTGTAGGATAAACAAATGTAAAAATGAATTTAGCAGTACTATCTTGGGTTTGGAATGATATACAGTGTTGTGTGCCATACAGTAAGAACAGAACCACAAGCAAATCCTCTGAGTAGAATATTAAAACAATACTTATTATTAATGCCAGAAAAATGTGTCTTCAGTTCAAAGAAGTAAGAGAAATGTTTGTAATCCTTTAGACAGCCTTCTGTCAAACTGTGTGCATGCACAAAATAAATTAAATCTTTCCCCATCACTCTCTTGTCTCTTTTTCATCCTTTTCTGTAGCTCCAATGGTAAATCAGTGTCGTGGGCACAGACAGAGCGCAGCAGTTCACGTGGGAACCACCTGTGGCAGCGTCTGTCATTCCACATCAAGAAGAAAGAGAACAATCAGACTGCTGTTATTAAGCCTTTCTCCAAAACCCCTGAGGAACATTACTGCAGTGGGGCTGACCTGCCACCACATGTCCCTCTGCCCTCACTCCCGTCCATGTCCTCTCTCCCCACTCATCCTGACAATGTCACCGACAAGACCCTGTATGAGCTCTCAGAAGCAGAGGAGCGCTACTCGATCACATACCGGCCACAGACGCCTTCACCGATCAGCACAGTCAGCCAGAGAATAGGAGCGAGTTCGGGAGAGGAGCCTCAGATGGGCAGTATTCCAAAGTATCCGAGCAGCATCTGCAGCGCCGGCAGCGGCAGCAGTTGCGGTCCTCCCAGCAGCGGCTCTATTGTTACAGGGAGTGACGGTAGATTGGTTATTGTGGACGATCGCCCAGGGGAGCCCCAGAGTTCACTGATGGATCAGATCAGCTGTGTGGTTAACCGCTTCACTGCCAACATAACGGAGCTCAACAGTATGATGCTCTCGTCCTCCCCATCACACTCACACATGCAGAAACACACACCTCCATCTCCTCATCCCGCCGACCCCTATCTGTTACCCCGTGAACTCCAGATGCCCCCGACCCTCACCACCTACGCTGATGTCCAGCCGCTTCCTCCTGTTGAATCAAGCTTTGGAGGCCGGGGTGGCTGTCCCATTCACTCTATGCCTCATTCACCTTACCCCCTGCCACCCCCTCACTCCCAGGCCTCCCAGGCCTCCCCGTCCCGCTCCCCCATGCGAGGGGGTCGGCTCACTTGCCTCACCGACTCCCCTCTGAGGAGGGCAGAGTTGGAGGAGGAGCTAATCGCTTTGACTCCTCCGTCACCCTTCCGTGACTCTCTGGCTTCCAGCAGTGGCTCACCTGTCTCTGAGACAGGTCTTTGTCTCCCTCCAGTCCCGTCCCACCCTCCCCCCTCACCCCCTTCGCCCAGATACACCAGACTGACACTCAGAAACTACAGCCAGAGTTCATCCTCACTGTGAGGCAGAGATGAATCACAGAAATGAAGAAAAGCACTCAAAAACAACACAGCTTGTAAACAGAAGAGATAATGGGTAGACAAATCCATTTGCCCGACAAATGTAGGACAAGTTTGGTGAAGACACCAAACTGTGTTTGTGTTTACATGTTTGCAGTGAGTTGCGAGTCTAAGAAACTTGCCCATGTTGTATTTTCTTGCCGTTTCTCACGAATGTGAATGGAAAACTGCAAAATTGGCCACTATAACTTTGAAGTGTTTTGGCACCAGTAAGGCCAGGGATCATTTGTGAGGGTCTGAGGCTACTCATCATTGAAGTTAGGGTAGTGGCCTTAAGGTAACTTGGCTATCAACTAATTAGAGACTGTGGATGTGTGTGTGTGTGTCTGTGCGTGTGTGCGGGGTAATGTGAGTGTATTTTTACTGTATCTTAGTTAATCAGATGTGATGGCAACATGACAGCAAACAGTATTGATGAATAAAGACTCCTTCAGCCTATAAGAATCGTCAGAGGCTATCAAGGGCACATACATTGGCTCGTAGGCACATTTACACAGGTGCACATTGACAAACACAACTGTGGGCACACTGATACAAATACAATGTAAGGGAAACACTGTAAATATGTATGAGGTTACAGATTTTTCTTTGATTATTAAATCCAACACGCTTCTGACAAAGTGCATTGCATCAACAGTGTTGACATATACAGGCACTATGTTAAGAACCACCTTTTCATTTATTCAACTTCCCAATCTAAGCGATTTATGTCCCTGGTCCCTTTCTGTCTCACGGCTTTCTTTTATCCTGCGATCATTTCAGTATTTTCTACTCTTCCAATGAGTTTTCTTCAGAAGTTTGAATGTATGTTTTCTACATGACTCCTGAAGCTGTTGGGACCAAACCTTTTGTAGCTTTCTGTGTGTGACTTGAGAAAGAGGACGACAGAGGGACTGAAAAGACCAGGCCTTGTTTTACCATAAACATCTTAGTCATTAAATGAGATTCAGGTGGATCATTGGCAGACGTCTGATCTCAAAGCTAAATGTTGATGTGTGACATTTAACACTGCATTTTACGAGGCTTAGCTGGATCCCAGTCATGACATTTTCTCTATACAATATGTCAGCAAGACACAGTCGTCCTGTTTCATCACAGACAGTGCTCTGAATGCGTTTAATTGAAATCACGGCAATCTATAATGTCAGTGGGTGCAAATTGATAGATTCAAGCTGGGGAGCGTCCTCCTCAGCCACTATGAGGTCCATCTGTTGCTCAGGTGCTATGATTTTTATTTTTTATTTTTTAAACAAAGGTGGCAGAACAACCAAAGATGTTCACAAAAATTGAGCATTAGGTAGATTTTTTTAAATGTTAGGTTTACTTAATACACTGCTGCCACATTACTGTTAGTCTCACAAGACCATACTAGTTGACTGTTGATGATGACTGACATCCAGTATAGCCAAATAAAAATGTCAGTGATGCAGATCCAGGAAAACACAGACTTGAAAATTAGCCAGACCTCAAGTAGTATTGACTTAAAGGAATACTTCCTTATTGTGGAAAATTGGCTGCGGTTACAAGAGCAGGCAATCGATACCACTCTCATGCTTTATCTGTCAGGTAAATGTAGGAAGTCTCTGTTAGTTGCCTGGCAACCGTGTGGTGATGACAATACTTCAGGAAGTCATGGTTAAATAGAAGCAAGATGCAAATGATCCCCGAAATAGCAATGTGTTTTTGAGATTTGACATTTTAATTATTGAATTAAGACCAAGACAATAAGGCTAGTTGTTTCTTTACCGCCTGTAGCTTCATGCCGTCAGTATTCTCACTTCAGTAAGAATTTAAGTCCATTGGTTTAGTCTTTAGAGTCTGGCTTCGTGCCATATATCCTAGACTGAGGAAAATGTGAGTGAACTCAAAGTGTTTGGCAACAGTAGTTCATATATTTGTAGGAGATTAGATTTGGCTTTTTAAGATTTTGGGTATGCCTTTAAATAGAGTGTTCTTATATATGTGCCAACGCCTGTACCTGGAGGAAAAATGTGCCACTGAACATATTTACTAAGATGCTTTTGAGAAACAAGGCCTTGGCTTTGTTTCAGCTCCTTCAACTGAGAAAATCAGTTGTTGCAAAGCAAAGCAAAAAACACAAATACAAAAAAAAATTAAAACCAGGAGGTTTTCATACACAACACAAGCAGTTTTTTAAATACATTTTATCTTCATGTGGCGTGTATACAGTGTGCACATACCATTAAAGCGATTACTAATTGGACCGTTGATAAACACAACACACCAAAAATAAGTGCTGCATTGTTGTCCATCATGATAGTCCACAGTCTGGTTCCTCTTTTTTGAGTTTACTTACGAATTTGTGCTCTACAGTAGCCAGCAAGAACAAACTCAGACAAAATGACTCTGTAAATACTAAGGGCATGCAATGACAGTTCTGTTTTGTTTCAGATAAAAGTACGTTTATTTACATATCAGCAAATGTTAAAAAAGAAAAAGAAAAAAGAGATCTTTTTGAGCTATCTTATAACATACAGTACCAATATGTGTTACGACTACAGAAACTGTGTTACTACTCTGAATGTGTGAGTGAGCATTCCTATTCAAATGTCTTGTATACATACAATATAATAATATTAATATGACTATTGTGCCAAAGGGGTTAGGAAGGGTCTAGCTTACTCAGTTGTGGGTAAATACGTGGTTTCTTAAAAAAAGATTTAAATGTAAAACTATTTATATTGTTTTGGATATTTTCTATATAAATACTCCACATTTTCCAGTGTAAAAGCAATATTATCCATCTGTACACAAGGTGCACATGTTAAATCAAATCAAAACACTGTTTTCTGGTTCTTTTTCATCATTCTTTACTCTGTGGAGGACAATTGAACCAGGAGGAGGGTGGAGAGATTAGTTGAAAATTTTCTTTGCATTTTGTAATCTATATTGAATGAAATTAGGACATTTGTTGATTTCAAATAATCAACAAATGGGGGGTAATTTCCTATTTTTGCAATGTTACTTACTCAGTTTAGAGTACAGTTTGTTTAAGACATGGCTGCAGATTTAGATCGGTAAGGACATTAACTGTTGGTGCCATCATTTGTTGTACTTTTTTGCTGCTTTTTGTGTGGGGTGAACAGGTTTATTAAGTCATAAACCTGATGTCATGTCTCCTTAGTGGTATGCATCCAAGTCAAAACAAGAAAAAAAAATTTTCTTTGGTTCCCAAATGGAAAAATACACACATGCACACAACAACAATCTCAGATTATTGCTCAGAGGTTTTTGTATATGAGAAAGAATAAATCATCTAAGATCTTCTGAATATAACGTCAGACAAAATTCACCTCTCTTCTTCTGAAACTGCTGCATCACTACTGCTAAAACTACTCATTTAATTTTAATAATCTGTGTCCTGACCTGTTGTTAAAAATTAACCTGCCCTATTGTTGAGCTATTATTTGGGAGGAGCCCATTAATATGCCGTATAATGCGGCTATAGAGTAACACGGAGCTTGCTTCAGCACTTCAACTGCGTGTTATCCACCCCCCTTGAAAAAGGCATAAGAGCTACCCCTGCAGAAAAGACAGGATCAGTGCTTGCATCAGTTGCTATGTTATTCTCTTTAAGTTCTGTGACATCACCTTAAATCTACAGACGTAGGTTTTAAGAGTATGTTGTAATTATTACACAGTAGGAAAAGTTAGCATCATGGGATTTTTTTTCCAGGTGAAATTGGGGAACTCTAATTCACAACAAATGCAGAGCAAGCAACAGAAAACCAGACCCGATCCTGCCTCCTGAATCCCAAACATGATGGCTCACAATAATCTAGCATGAACTCCGTTAATGATTGTTCTCTTGATAATGGTGATGACCATGTTCAGCAAAATCTTGATTCCCTGTTGATGTCCCCCCAAAATGTGTCAACTAAGTCTGATAAATGCACTTTATAGAATTGGACTGATAATCCCTGCGCTTAAAAATATCTTTTAATCCAGATGCGGTCAGCTGCCGATCAAAATGACACACAGTCATTTTTCATACCTTTTGGATGAAAATATAAAATCAGTCAACCTGTTATCAGGACGATTCCTGTTGCTTCTCAACCCATATATGCTGATTTAGAGCCAGATATAAATATATATAATAATCTCCTGCGATGCTTATTTTCCTCTGTTGATCATAATGTGAGGAAAGCCTCAATTTTAAACGTTTGCTACTCTACTGAATTGCTACTGAACAGAATAAGGTTTTCACTCTGAGGTCCAGGAGTGGTGCATTTAAGCTGACCCTCACCACTGACTCTTGCAGAGGGAGGCATGAGAAAAAGCATTATTTCTCCATTAGGGATGAGTTTGACTGGGAGTGCTGTGTGGCGGAGCAGCCTCTCTCACTGCCTTGCTAGCAATTTTATTTAATTTGGTAACAGGGGGGAAAAAATGAGTAATGTTTACTATGTAAACACCACACAGACTTTTGGTTGTGTACTCTGACAGGGCATGTCCAGAGAGGTTTGCTTTGTCACTATAGTACTTATATTGTATCATGATGACCACCAGTCTGAGTGCAGTTTAGTGGATGTTATAAATAATTTAACTCTTAAAAGTGTTGGTGAAATCTTTCGAGGCAGAGAGCAACGAAGCCCTCTTCTCTTTTTCTCACAAGCAGTTATATAGTTATAAGTAGTTCTATCTGCTCTTTATTTTAGCTTTCTTATTGGAAGTCAGAGATAGAAATTGATACTGATTATTTCAAGATAATTCTCAGGCCTGCAGTAGTGTTGCAAAAAAGAAACATTCCTCAACATGACTGAATGATCGACCAACTGAGTTGAAAGCTAGATTGCATTTTCAGGATAAAATAACAGCATTTAGACTCTAAACTGTGCTGTACAAAACATTACAAGATGAATATCAGCATCCTGAATGTTGGCTTTTTGGAAGCGTTTCATGAAACTACTTTTGTTGCAATCGGCTTACTGAAAACCGAAGCGCTGAAGGTGGTAAATTAGATGTCTTAAAAATCAGTGACTGTATTTTTGTATGTTTGTCTGAAGCTGCTGGTCTCATGTTGCTTTTGTTTGTTTGTCTTTTTTTTCTTCTTTTTTTTTTACTGGAGGATGTGCATTTTGATATTTTGGTATTTAGGTAGTCAGTGTGGTAATGTTGTTCCGAGTATAGAGGAATAATTCATACTAAGAGGTTAGGTTGTAATATTATACTGATAAGAAATGAAAGAGAAGTTTGAGTATTTATTTATGTGGCTTAAAGATTTGTAAGGAAGTGAAATACATTTTTAACCAGGTCAGTGTTGTTTTTAGAGCATTAACGTTTCACATACAGAGCAGGAGGCTGCGGAATTTATGAAATATACTTCTTTACACCCAGAGAATTAAACCAAGCTCTGAACAGCACACCATGTGACGGTGACTTCCTCTGTAATTATTGTGTTTTTTATATTCCTCATTTGTGTCAATCTAAGCTTGGATCACCGCAGTGGACATGAAAACACAAGTAAAATCCTTGTTAATGCCCCTGCTTCAAATTCTGATGAGGTTCTATTTGCAGTAGAGTGTGTGACACTAGAGCGTTCGTGACATAAATAGGATGAATGTTGCCTACAGAAGTGACGTTTACATTTTTACTGCTCACTTGACATAGTTGAGGCGTTGGTGTCTGATTGCTGACTGATCTGTTGTAGTGGCTTTTTACAAGCTTGTAAGCCAGTATAAACATTTTGTGTTTTTCTGGAACACTGAGTCTGATATTCTGAGCAAGAAAAATACATTTCATTTATTGACAAAGGAAGCTCATCTGCATATAGATGAAGGGCCTGTGTTCATCATCATCCAGTCTCTTTACATCCCAGATTTATCAAAATCGTTATTCAGCCAAGCTCATCAGAGCAGTCTACTTTAAGCTTCATTTTGATAAAGAAAGTTATTATAAATCTAATTAAACAGAAGGAGCCGATTTATCTGTACTGAGTATGTAGAACCAAATATATTTTTTCTATATATACTGAGAGGTTTTTAGGTACTCAAGACGAAAACATAGCTACTAAAATTAAGATTTATGATGGATGTAAATGAGTTTTTTTCTTTATTAACAATATATGAAGGAAAAGTTCAGCTTCAGTTGCAATGTAACCCCAGGTTCCTCACACCACTATTCATTCGAGCTTCTCCACTCAGTGCCAACTTTTTCTCATTGTATTTTTTTGAATGGGTGGACAAACACTGCGAAAAATCTGACTAAACCACAGTTACATCTGTTATTGGAAAAAAACAGCAAGAAAAGTTTTCATAAGCTGTGTACCTGTGCCAATATCTTGATATGATAACAGTGGATCAAACTGATCATTTCCTAATGGAAAATGGCAGTGTTTATCCTCCCATGTGGATTCGATTGTTAGTGGAAAACCTTTAAGTGTGACTTTATTTTTGCTGTTTTGTTTTCATTTAACTCGTGATGTTAAGAACTCTAGAATGTAATTCAATGCTATGTATGTAATGAAAGATGGTTTTATCTTTGGATGGTTGACTATCATTATTATTATTTTCATTCAGTTGTGTAAAGTGTCAAATATAAGAATATGTGGTTCAGGCTGTTTGGAAAATACAGTTTGTTTCTCAGTGGCTTTGTTGTGGGTTAGCGAGAAGTGATGTGAGGAGTTTGTTCGTGTCTGCTTACGGCAGATTTTATTACTCAATTAGTTTTAGCCCAGCCTCAGACGCAACAAACACAAAGGTTTGTGGGACTGGATTCCACACTTGTTTGTTGCTGACACTGGAGCTTTGTTCATAGGCTTTTTAAAGGATCCCAGAAGACCTGGAACAGATTTAGCCAAAGCGGAGTTTTTCTCATCTCCCAATTAATTCATCTTTATGTCTTCTTCCAATCGGGCTCACAATTACTCTCATGAAGGCCTTTCTCTGGGCTGATCTTTCACCACTGGGGAATAGAAAAAAAGAACAAGGAGAGTGGGAGTGTTAATCAGTTGTTTCTTGTTTTTTTTTGTTTTTTTTAATAAAACAAAAGATTTTTCGTTAAAGGGTATAGCAAAAAACAAACAAACAATAAGGGAGGTCTTTTTCTTTTTTTTTTAAGAATAGCCAGGGGGAGAGAGGCTTCAAATTGACATCCAGTGTGGATGAATTTTGTTGTTGTTTTTGAGCAATAAAAAGCACAGTTAACATTGTATGATCGAATCATTAGCCAGTAAGTTCCATTTCAAAACCGCTTAAATTTGGCACAAATCTGGACACACCTCCTCAGAAATATGTTCACATTATAGGTGATCTGTGTTTTAAGAGCGCATGCATCATTGTCCTATGCCTCCAATTTTTCACTGCCGTTTTGCTCTGCTTACTTTTTTTTCTCCTTGGTGCCATAAGTGGGAAAAGCTGATGAACAAAGATGAGTTGACAGGCAGGAAGTGCAGATGCATTAAAGGGATCACCGAAGAATCACAAGCATTGAAGCCTGTGCTTCCGGGAAGCAACGTGAGCTCTAGCAGTTAGGTCAACACAAGGCAGCTGTAAACTCGCTGCACATCCACATACCAGAAAAATATCTCTTTACTTTTGTAACTGCGTCGGGTGATGATGGAACGTACAAATTCACGTTTTTGTTGTGCATATCTCCTCTCGGCAGAAACACTGTGCTGCCACAGTACTTTGGCATTAACTGGTCGATTTTTAAAAGTCACCAGTTTGACTCACTGTAGTCAAACGCCCACCAGCTGGGCACCAAGAGACAGCCTGAGTAGCCAGTTCAACATGGAAAAAATGCACAGAGCAGTCTTTAACTTGCACATATGAGTCACATATGGTTTGTTTGGTTTTTTTCACTGGGCTATAACACATGTATTTTGGTACCTTTCAGAAAATGTGACCACCATGCAGCAGTGCTGTGGAGTCCAAGAGGAGAAGGGTTGTGTGGTTTGTGTGGGGGGGAAAAATGACAAAAAAAAGTCTTTCTTTTTATGCCATTGATAATCATTGTGTAAGTGTACTACAAAGTACCTTTGAATCAATATTGAAATTGTTATTAAAAAATATGACTGACTTCCTTGTATCTTGACATTTTTTTACATATATTATTTTGGATTTACAGTTTGTACATATAATATGAAAAAAATAGTTGTGCATTAAGTTAAATAATTACTTTTAATTAAAGGGGTCACTGCAAGATAAATAGTGAAAAGTCAGCAGGCCTGTTTTTGAAGATAAAGTAATATACCAGCAAATAGTTTTTTGTGTCTAGAAGGTTTGCACCGGCACGGTTCCTGTATGTTATGAGTGTGCATGTTGTTTCCAGGTGCTTTGGCTTCCTCCCGCAGTCCAAAGACATGCATGCTGGGCTAATTTAAGATTCTAAATTGGCCGTAGGTGTTGACGTGGACACAAATGGATGTTTAATCATATCGTTTATAGACTTACAATACTCACAGCAGTTTCATCGATTTTACAGGATTTGTTGTGACTGTGCAAAGTAATGAAATAAAAAGTAATGAATGAAATAAATGAATGATCTGATCAAATGGATAAAAGGACAGCAATAACCTCAGGTTTAATCTTCTTTAATATGAAAGGTGCACTAAAACTGAATCTCAGCATCCAGCAACTATTATGGAGCAAATCTATGACAAATAGAAACATATTAATATTATTATGATTAAAAGCAGAATGATGCAGTATCAGTAGGTATTCTGACTTTGTTAAGCACATCAAACATCAGTCGTGACATAGTCAACAAACATTAAATAAAGGTCTTTGTTTTTTTGTTTAGTCACTGTTTATTTACTCACGCTTGGCTGCCAACTTAGTTTTTAGGCAGCAGCAGTCCCAAGTCTAATGCAGTCTTACATAAACGTCCCTAATGAGTTCCTCTCGGTGAGGTTGTAGTTTTTCAATCTGGGGAAAATAGAGCACCGGTATTGGATCATTGCATCCCAACTTGTAAAATGACTATCATTCTGTCTGCTCATTGCACTACAGTCAAAGTATTAGGTAAATAATAAATATCATAACAATAAAACAGAAGAAGTAAGGATCCGTCTTAGCTTAAGTAGAGAAATTATTTGTTATAGTGCACATCTGAGTTGGACAACCAGAGTTTTTACCAGTCTGCATTAATGTGCCTGAACGGTTTGTGAGACTGGCATTCATTTTGAACCCAAACAGTGGAAGCTGCTAGACAGCACCTTGACAGCTTCTGTGATATTTGCTTCCCCTTCCATATCCTTCAGTGTCACATAGCAGCCAGGATGGCTAAGTGACACAGTGCAGCTATGAATCAGCCTCCAAAAACATTTTATTCATTTAACTGAAGGCATGCAGGTCAAGGCAATGAAATTACCCTGCCATCTTTCATTCTTTCTCAAAATCTCCTCCAGATCTGCCCAGTTTTGTCCTCTGTATTTCCTTCTGTCACTCTTCTTCACTCTCCTTTTCTTTCCTTCTCTCTTGGCCTCTTAGCGTAGAAATTGCTGTCTCCAAAATAAAATTTCCAAATTGCTGCAAATGGCTTGCTATTTGCGTAAATGGATGGGATGAAAAAGCAATAATAATAACGGCCAAAATCCAAAAAAATGGGCAAATGAAAATGGCCAAAAAAATAGATTATGGCTTGTTTTACAATGGAGGCAGTTTAGGCTGAGGCATGTGCGTAGTATGACAGCAAACACATTTGTGTGCTCCGCTCAGTCAAAGATGCTTTTAAAAAACTATCATGAACATTTCCTTCTATAAGCTGCTTGAGATGCTCTTATATGTGTTTACAATAATTACAAGTAATAAGTAAATAAAATAATAAGTAATAAAAAATGAAATTTGAAATTATAGTAGACATACAGATGCAAAAACAGGATGCTGTCATGCCCATGAGAGCCTGTATTATTTTCTATATTACTATATTTTAGCTGCTCTCCTATTCACAGGGAGTCTCCACAGTGGATGGCTGTGGGGGTTCCCGATGCAACCCCCAAGGGATTTGTGTCTCCTCCAGGTCTCGACCAGGGGATCTTTCACGAGTTAAGGGAATGTGTAAACCACTACACGACACCATTATTAATAATATAGTGTTAATAAACTTGGAGTACAGTAAGTGCATTAGTTTGGGCATGACATTAAAAGCAAAATAAATAAATAAATTTTAGTAAAGCAGCAAAACCTAAATTTACTGTAATCAGTGTTCTTAGTATATTTGATTTGGAGAGACAAGGATAACATTAGAAACAAGAAACAAAGCTACACTGAAACTGAAGTAAACCTTTGTAATGTGGAAATCTAGTGTAGTGTATTAATCTTTGAGTGCCGCATAATATTTTATTGAAAAAAAATGTTTTAAAAACTCAAAGAAACAAAGAAAGTGTTTATGTCCCCAATGAAAACAAACTAAAGCTTTTCCATAATTCATGTGACCATGACCTTGAAGCGTTATATACCAAAACTGTGTATTTTATTATCTTTACCCATATGATTGGAGCAGAATTAGCTGAAATCTTTGGCTTCTTAAGTTGTAAAAAAAACTTGAGATTTTAAGATCCATTCATGGATCTTTAACTTTATTTTGATGTCATATTGAAAAATAAAAACCATGTTGTACAGCCCTTGAAAAAATTTTCAAGGCCAACTTTGATCTTGAGAGTTAACAGTGACAGTCAAGGTCAAACTCAGATACTGTCACAAAAAACTGTCAACACTAGACTGCTGACAAACAGACAGACAGGCAGGAGGAAAAGAGGAACATCTCTAAGAAGCTTCATGGATGTGGTGTAGGAGGACATGCAGATGGGTGGCGTGACTGAGGAGGATGCTAGTGATAGTGTGAGATAGAGGCAGATGATCTGCTGTTGGAACTCCTAAAAGCAATAAGCCAAAAGCAGAAGAAGTAGTGACATTTTGTGGTTTCAGCTTAGTCAGATGGTCCCCACATGAAATCTATATGGGCAGGGTGTCATGATAGCATGTTCCTGTGTGTGCTTGTACATACAGACATTTGCTAAGCGTATGCATGTGTGGGCATGGACATATGCACTAGGAAGGTGGTAACCTGCTTTTGTGTGTAGGTGTGGTAACTGATTGTCAAGCCACTACACAGGACTTGCAATCTAAATGCAAAGAACTTAACATTAACACCACCAGGCCTAAAAAGCTAACCCCACTCTGTGATGGGAGAGGCTCCACCCACACCTCCAAGTTAATGAAATGCTTTTCTTGCATCCTTTTTGTGACTCGGTATCAACGCACAAAAGCAGCTCTAAGCTTCTGCTAGACGCTATTAGACACAATATAAATAGTAAAACCCTCTTAGCTGATCAAATTATCATCAAGCTCCCATCAAGTGGAACTAAAACAGCGGTAACACAAGCAACATTAGTAGCCTAATAGCGTTCAAACAACATGTTAATATATAAATTAGGGAAACTCTATTTAGATGTCAAGGTACTTAACAGCTTCAGAAATGACTTAACCATTCTCAACTGAGAACTGGAGCAAACATTACATTTCAGAGTGTATATTTGCATAAATTTAGTATCAACTTTTACAGTAAATTTAAAAAAAAAGTAGGTCTGTGAGAAACAGTGCAGGGAATGTGATGAAAGGTTTAGCTCGACGCATGCATAGGCTCACGCATGCTGCATACCTGTTAATACACACACACTTGCATGTGAGGCAGATTTCAAATAAACTAAATTATTGTTTATTAACTCTATTTTTTATGATATTCTGTAGTCAAAAAGAAAATCAGGAAATACACTGGAATTTTTTTTTTTAAATGAACACACACAAGCACGAAGCATGTAGAGCAGCAGCCAGGGGACGGGAGACTGAGAGCAACATACAGAGACCGTGAAGGCATGGCAAAAGAAGAAAAAACATGATCGAGGGAGCGAGGAAACCAAGCGAGCAGAGAACAAATTTGTGGGTGCCAATAAAGCAGAATTCTAAGTCACTTGAGTTTTAATTTCCTGCCAGGGGAAGCGAGAACAATATCAAGATTGAAACACGACTTTCAATGAGTCACTCTCAGAGGCAGCTCAGTGGGATCAGGCTGTTAACATTCGAAACATCATCCCTCCGTCTCTCTTCTTCCTGCTCCTCCATTTGCGTTATTGCATAGGCGCACATGCACACAAACACACTGGTATGCACCATCGCACATGGGCCCATAAATGTGATAGCGTACACATGAGCCCTCAGTAACGCGCACAAACACACTCACACACAAACACAGTGCAATGGCACTAATGAGAGTGCATGACTAATACCTCTTCAGTCCTTTCTTCAGATGAGTGCTTATTATGGTCTGTCAAGGAGATGAATCAGTTTATGTCACGGTTACTATGGTGATCAAAGCCTCCAGCACTTCCCTTAAGTGCCTGCTAGCTAAAATAAGCTATTTTAACCCCTTTAACTACAGGCCTATCAGTGTACAGTGACACCCACACACAAACATATAAATAGGCGAGCTGACTCTCTGACCTCTCTGGAGACAAGTGAAAACCCCCCTGAGGGACTGTTTGAAACACACAACAGGCAAACAAGAACTAAAAAAAACGACTCAAATTAAGGCAAAAATAAAAGATAAACATGATTTTATGACATAAATTAACCAAAAAAGGGTGACTTTCTGGAGCAATGCATTTTTTATTAGGATCACCTCAGAGATCAAACTGTCATTAGATGTTTTTAAACCTTACCAACTTTACTGCGAGTATGTGCAGCCATAAAATGTAAATGCGTTGAGCAGACTTGACAATCCTATAAAATGTACCCAATCTGCATTTTTAATGGCAGGCACTTTTTTCAGAATCACAATGTGGTTAACTCATTCTCTAACAGCACTTCTGAGATAACAGATAATAACTAGTTTTATCAGTGCTTTCTGCTCATTTTATGTTTTGCTAGGCCTTTATTTAGTTCTTTGAGTTCCTCACTTTCTGGGATTCACAGATTGGATCTCGCTGTAGCTTTCAGAGTTATTATATTTTTTTTTATAAACTTTCTTTCTTGTATTTGTTGACAGGTGTTTGTGTTTAGGTTAAGATTGGTCTCCTCTGCTTATTTAATGTTTTACTTTGTGAGTTTGTTTTCAGTTGTATCTTCTTTCAGATTTACTTCCCATTGGTCTAGCTTTGATTCCCTTACTATGTTCACTTGTTGTTTATTGTGTCAACTGTGTCTTGTTTAGCTGTTTGTTCAGTCCCTCCACCAGTGTGTATAAACAGTCCTGTCAATCCCTTTGTTCGGTGCTGTATATCCAAAGCTATGCCTTCTCTGTATTTTTGGTTTCATGCTCCTTGTGCATTTTAGAGTCTCTGTCTTTTTGTTTATGTGTGCTCACATGAATTCAAAGAGTTTGGACTTTGTGTTTATGCCAGATAATCAGCAATAAAAGCATGTACCTCTTCCTTTTGTATCATAAAAGCAAAGGGTCACAGATGAGTTATATTATATGGCAGAAAAGACCATTTTTTGTGTTCCATTACAATAAATATTTTTTTTAAACAACTCTTTTTGGGGGAGGTGAAGGGTTAATCAGTAATGTTTATGATTAAATCACCAGAAAGATGCATCAACTACTGTTTTTTTCTGCCTAATTAAAAAAACAAATGCAATAAACAAAACACAAATCAGGTTCTAACACAGAACGCGTCCTAAAATAATAATAATATATAATTATTATATTATAATATATAATTTATAATCCTTATCTTTATAATCTCTTCTGCTATTTGCACATTCTTTACTGTAATTTCCTAAGTTAATTTGTAAATTTTTGTAGTAAATTGTAAATTGTAAATATTGTAAAACTTTTCTTCTGTCATTTAATGGTCGGGCATTGTACAGCTACAAGCATTTCACCCCCATGTCATACTGTGTATGGTTGTGTGTGTGTGACAAATAAAATTTGAATTTGAATTTGAATTTGAATTTGAAAACTGTGATATTATTTCTTGTCAGTGTTAAAGACTTAAGTAGTTTAAATATTTTTACCATGCTTTTATTTTATTACTTATCTTTTTAGCATATTTCTAATATTCAAGTAGCAATGTTATGAAAGCACAATTTTTAGCAACAAAAATAACTGTGTACTCACGTGGTTTTCCCCGCTAGTCTTGCCAATGTCCACTGCGCATGCTCTTAGTTAGGTCATATGACAAGGAAATCGAAACTAAAGAAGTAGACTATGAAGCAAAGATCAGTTGAGCGCAAGAGATTCACATGCCATCAGTTCCTTGTTTGTTAGACTAATTACGCTGTATTAAAGTCTCGATAAGCTACTCACAGCGTAATTACATCTTGCATGCGTGTTGGTCACATTGATAGAAGACGAGCTTGTGTTTCTGGAATGTGTCATATGTTAGCATTGATCTAAAAATAAGAACAAACTAACATGTTTGTTTAACTTTAGCCGATTGGCTGTAGTGCTAGCTAAATACGCGCATGCGTATTGTGCTGATAGCAGAGAGCTATCTTGACACGACAAGTTATAAATCTGCGTCTGTGCAGAAGTTTCAGTGTGGATAGGTAGCTGTTTGGGGACTGGTTCGCAGACAAGTCGAAGTGGGACAGTTTGCAGTTAGTCAGGGTAAACTTTTATCTTTTTAAGAGCTCTAACTGCGTAGGTTTTATTTTTGTGGCCCGGTAAGCTAGCTGTGTTTGAAGATGAGGTTGAGTGGAGTGCTCGTGTGTTTGTTCCTGCTTTGTGTTGAGAGATGCTGGAGTGACACACCAGCAAACTGCACCTACGAAGACCTGGTGGGAACATGGGTGTTCAAGGTGTCCAAAGGAGGGCACGACAAGACGGTGAACTGTTCCGCTGAAGGTAAAAAACAAACAAAAAAAGCACACCATATCTAAAAAACAAACAAACAAACGGTCACACAATATGGGGGTCACATGAGGAGGAAATAAAATGGTTAGCTTTTTGGAAATCATGTGACAGTCTTATGATAAGACATGTGTTAAGTTCAAGGAAGTTGTACTTTGGTTAAATTGTATTTTTAAAACTTGCAGTCTTGCACAAGTAAAACATACATTAAAGAAAGTAGTAAAAATGTTCCAACAAAAATTTGCCTTAACTTTGTTGTAAAGAGTTGATGAAGTCAATCTAAAGGTCGACTTTGTTCAGGGGATTTTTGCTGCCTTTCATTGTGTGCCGTTCCTCTACAGCTGTAGGTGAGAGCACTGTGACTGTGACTCTGCAGAAACTGTCTGTGGCCACAGATGAGCTGGGGCACACAGGCTTCTTCACCATCATCTACAATCAAGGCTTTGAAGTGGTCATTAATGGGTACAAATGGTTCGCCTTCTTCAAGGTAAAAGATGGCTGCGACTAATTTGTGGATTTGAGTGATGTCTTAAATGTCATGCCATGTTAGAGCTGCACATGCAATCTCCCAGCTTGCTGAGTTTTCCAACCATTATTGAAGTCGTGCTGTTCTTTTCTGAAGCCAGAGTGATAAAAGACTTGATATGTCAAAGTTTGACTCATCATTTAAAGCAATTAGAACTTGAGCTGTAAATGAATTTCAATCTTCGGTTAACCTTTTTCTAAATATCTAAGAGTTCACTCTGTCTCAATTTCCTCTTTCTTTATCTCATTTAATCTTTGAATTTCGTGTTATTTAAAAGCAGCAGCAGGTTCAGACTTCAGAATCGTGTGTGTGTGTGTGTGTGTTTGTTTGTGTTATCAGTTTCATGACAGTGAGCTCAGGGATGTGTGGTGTGGTGATGTGTGTGTTACCGGGTTCAGACTTCAGGTGTGTGTGTGTGTGTGTGTGTTATCAGTTTCATGACAGTGAGCTCAGGGATGTGTGGTCCACTTCGCTAATGACCATTATCTGGTTCTTGATTTTTATTCAGTGTAATTAAACAATCCACCGGTAATTTAATTTAAACACTCTTGTACTGTATTTTCAAACTTTAACATCAAGGGTTACCTGAATACTTAGTTAAACTAGTATAACTCATATTTAATTATCTGATTTTAATTCAGTTGCTTTTAAAAAGGTTCTTTATATTGGAATAAAATGATTTGACTGAATTGTTCACATGATGTCCAGCTTTAATCTGCGTGTCTCTTCAAATTTTCAGTACAGTCAAGAAGGTCCTAAGGTGACCAGCTACTGTGACCAGACCCTACCAGGGTGGGTCCATGATGTCCTGGGGCGTAACTGGGCATGCTTTGTTGGAAAGAGGGTAAATCCAGTACCACCCCGAACAGAATACAAGCCAGTCTTCGGCAGCAGGTACATAACTATACAAACCTTTTTTGTTGTTGTTGTTTTTTCTGTCACAAGATCTTTAAGATGATTGGGTATAAAAAGAAGTTGTCTGAGAGGCTGAAAGAAAAATTGGTGTGCAAATGGTTCAAAGTTTTAAGAGTGAAATTGCTAATAAATTGGATATGTCATCATCTTTGGTGAGTAACAACAAACCATTCTCAGAGTTGTAAGTAACCTTTGTATGGCAGAGACATGATTTAAAAACCAGTACAGCTATTTTGACCCGGCATTGAAAATGGACTCCACTCTGCGTTGTAAAATCACTCCCTAAAGCTGCTGTTAGTAAAAAGAGTTTGTCACTGAAAACTCTGTCAACCAAAGAAGTCCAAACCTAAACAAGATATAAACATGCAACTTCCTTCCTGAAAACCCTGCACAACTGTGCAGACACCAATAATTTTGAAAAATTTTTACCCTGAAGGGTGAAAATTAACCGACCTACATTTAATATTTATCACCCATTGGAAATTCAATTCAGTTTAGTGCAAATAAGCAGGTATTATTTAAAACTACAATTTTACTATTGTAATATTTTCAAATATAACATAGTGGAAAAATCATTCGGAAATTATTGCCTTTTTTTCCCCTCACAGCCAGGATCCTTATGATCATGTCTTTTTACTTAGTAGTAGTTATCTGTGGGTAACAGGTTCTTCTATTGTGAAGTGAGTGATTTGAAACTTAATCGATCGTTTCCCACACTTATCACTGCCTTTCTCTAGTATGTGGAAGTGCTGGGTTTTTTTTTGTTTTGTTTTGTTTCTTTCTTTTTTTGAGAGTTGTGTAACCAACCAACACAACAAGTCTTTATTTTGCAACTTGGCTGAAGTGGCATAAAAAGACCACACTGATTGACTGCATCATTGAAAAAAACAAATTGATTCAGGTTATGAATTAGTAAAGATGCATATTTGGTTGAAATGTTATTGAGCAACAACATCCCATAGAGTATTAAAATAAATAAAAAAAACATCAGATCAACATTGTAAACTTCTATTTATAAAATGTGGTTGAATTCCACAGAACATGGACACAAACATGCGCAACGTTGCATAAACTAGTTTCCCTTCCTTTTTGTCAATTGCCTCCTTATTTAACAATTTAGTGTTGAGGCGGTCAGAAAAAGGGGAACAGTGACTGTAACAGCTGTCTGTCTCCCCCTTCACTATACTGCTTCTGCTTCAGTAAAATTAGATAATTAGATGGTTTTTCAGCATTAATTACCAGGTGCGAGCATTTAAAATAAATAAATAAAATCTGTACATTTTAACCAACTTTCTATCATATTGTGATTTTACTCAGATCTGTTTTAGTCAGTTTCTCTCTCTGTTTGGGGCTGAGGAGTCCCCTTGAAATCTTTTATATTTGTACCTAATTAATTGTAATGTACTTTTATTATTTCTCCAGACTGCCACAGAAGCTCTACAAACACAGCATGGACTTTATTGATGTGATCAACTCTGTTCAGAAATCCTGGAAGGCTGCTCCCTACCCAGAGCACGAAATGTACACTTTACAGGAGCTGCAATACAGAGCAGGCGGGCCTGCCTCTCGTATCCCTGTGTGAGTATTTACTTGCACTTCCCGTTGTGTACTCCGGGGTCCGGACATAGGAGACAAAAGATGTACATATAGGTAATATGTTTGCAATATTAGGAGCTAGTCTGTTGATTTTTTTGGGAGGTGTTTTCAAAAGGGGGAAAAAAAGGTTAGTACACATTTGTGTTTTGTGTCTGGTTAAGCCATGACTGCTTGTCTTTTGTCCCGTCTTCCTCCCATCACTCCCAACCAGTCGTGGCAGAGCAAAAACTCCCTTCCTGTAAAAGGGAGTTTTTGCTCCCCACTATCACCAAGTGCTCGGTCAAAGGGTGTTGTTTGATTGTTGGAGTTTTCTCTCTGGTATTTTGGGGGTTTTAACATGTAAAATATAAAGCTCCTTGAAGTCACTCCTGTTTTGATTTGGTGCTATAGAAAAACACTCAACCGGATTTACGTGTGGACAGTCCCCGCACCCTTATCTAGAAAGGTCAGCACTACTAAACTAAGGCTGTTCAGTGTGTCATTGTGGCAGTCCTCCATAGCATTCAGCAACCCATCCTGGGAGTTTCCACCCCTGCAGTCGTTTGGACTCCAACACACCAGCTGAATTTATTGTCATGATTTAATAAGTCAGTAAAGACTTTTCTCCTGCAGGCAAACTTTACAAGAACCGTCATAAATAGTATATAATTCTCTACCACAGAGGGAGGATGTCCTGCCACAATGACGAATTGAGTTCATCAGTAGTATATTTCCTCACACTATTTTTTTTGGTCTAGTAGCAAGTTGAGTTATTTTAGCAGTTTAGTTCTAATCTTTCCTCTTTATTTTGGACTGTCTCCTCCTCTAAGTGGATTTCAGCAAATTGTGGTACAAATATCACTTGGACTAACAGATCCATCTTACTTAATGTGGATTTACACACATTACATTTCCATAGTTATGGTTTTGTATAGGACTGCTTTTCAGTGCAAATGTGTTAAGTAAAATTACCCCCTTTTACATTTTAGGCGCGCTCGTCCTGCACCTGTGAAAGCTGACGTAGCTAAGATTGCATCAGCTCTACCTGAGCAATGGGACTGGAGGAATGTTGACGGGGTTAACTTTGTTAGCCCTGTGAGAAACCAAGGTACGCAATATAATAAATTTAATACAAAGTTCACTCAATACGATATAGAAAAGTTAAAGGGTCAGATTCAGACAAAGCCATACCTTTCCTTTTGAGCAGCTGTCACCAAGTCAGGCACTGAACAACTGCTCACCAGCTACCCTGCTTCCCTCTTTGCAAGCCAGGGTGTCCTTTCTGCTTTCCTCCCGTGTTTCTGCACAGCCTAGTGTGTGAGTGGAGAGATTATGCATGCTTAGTACTTTAAGTGTCTAAGAGGGCCTCTGTAGGATGGGGTTTAAGGAGCTGGAGAGGGTTGAAGTGTTTCAGTCAAAGCGCACTCAGCCACTGTGCAGAGTTGCAGAGCTTTTTCTGCTTCAGTGTTATAAGTCAGGTGGATTCTTAAGGTTCCATTTCAGTTCACAAAAATTGGCAGGCTTGAAAGTAAATTGGTGTGGGTGGTCTGGCAGAGGGTGCAATGCAAGGAAAGTGCCCATACACTCAATCAGAGCCCCCATTACTTTGAAATGCAATGTTTTAGTGTATTGTCGTCACCCCGATGGGCGAGCAGGTGACATGGACACCCAAGTTTGTGAATGTGAGAACTCAAGAACTAAAAGACATAGGACTTTCAAATTTATAACATAGGTGTATCTACTAAATATCTCAGATGAGTTTGAATCTCAGTGACCTCGACCTCAAGGTGAAGGTCAGAGGTCAAGTTTTCTGAAAATCTTGTGAATGCAATAACTTTAGTACAAGGTGACAATGGATTCATACAAAGATGTATACAATGGGTGCATCTAGCTGGAGGCTGAGTGCTACCTCCGGCCGCTGACGGTATTTTTAAAATTTATTATACAAAGTCAGTATTTTATAAGGTGCCTGATTTATCACTGGGAATTTACCAGAAGTAGACATTAGTTGGTTGAAAAATTGCATATAAATGTTAGCAGTCTTCCATCTGTGGGTACAGTTAATGGTGTTGTAGAGGAACATGGTAAATGGCCTGCATTTGTATAGCGCTTTAGTCCCCAAGGACCCCAAAGCGCTTTACACTACATTCAGTCATTCACCCATTCTCACACAGATTCACACACTGGTGATAGCAAGCTACATTTTAGCCACTGACAGAGGCGAGGCTGCCGGACACTGGCGCCACCAGGCCCTCTGACCACCACCAGTAGGCAAACATGGGGTTAGTATCTTGCCCAAGGAAACAACGACCGAGACTGTCCAAGCCGGGGCTCGAACCGGCAACCTTCCGATTACAAGGTGAACTCCCAACTCTTGAGCCACGATCGCCCCCAATAAGAAGATGATTACTGAACTCTGGACTCTGAGCTACTATTACCTAGTGTTGCTCACTTTATCATGCT